>NW_013665864.1:27686-40552 GCF_000517525.1 Limulus polyphemus | reverse complement strand
AATTGATGTATATTTCTTAGTATCACGAAAGCCCACCAGTGGCACAGTGGTATGTTTGCTAGAAACCGTGTTTCGATTTCCGTTGTGGGCAGAGCACTGTTAGCCCTTTGTATAGCTTTGTGCTTTATAACAAACAACAACAACAAGTATCACAAAATAGTTTATCATACTTAGATAAAATTGATTTTACGTTTTTTATTTATACATATATTTTCGACGATCTGGTTTGTGTAATCTATTTTTAGTAAGTGGCAATACTACAATAGCATGTAAAAGAAGAATAGGTTTTTAGAATGAGCAAAAGTAAAGCTTTTTTACTCATTGTTGAACGCTTTTATTGACAAGGTTTATGAATACGTCTGCGAGTAAGCTGCCCAGTTCAAAGTTCCTTTAAATGTAGTTATGACTTTCCAAACGAACATGCCACGTAATGATGGCGCCAACCAGTAGTGCACATGAAATGCTTTGAGCAACGCTGAGATTTGTATATCATTTAAATAAATAAACATTGCATGAAACTTCGAAAAGATTAAACTTTTGAACAGAAAACATGAAACTATGCAGTAAATGTAGAAGAATAAAGAGTTACGATGGAAGGAATTAAAACGAAAAAACGTACGGCAGAAGAAGAACCAGATGACTATATTAAAATAACGTACGGCAGAAGAAGAACCAGATGACTATATTAAAATAACGTACGGCGATGTAATGTATTAGAGGTAAAATGGGAAAACGGAAAATGAATAGTATCAAGATTTCACGCTAGATTTATCAACACGTAGTCACCCTTAGATGTGAGGACTAGAGAGATGTCAACAGCACTCATCGCCAACTCTTAAGCTACTTTTGTCTGACCGACCTCCCCCCCCCCCCAGTGTGTAGCTTTGTGCTTAATTACAAAGAACTAAACCGATTAGTGGGACTTGACCTTAACTATCATTCCCCTCATTTATGTGATGAATTACTTCAAACCCTTATGCCATCCTTCTCATTTATATGACGAACTACTTCAAACCATTATGCCATCCTTCTCATTTATATGACGAAATACTTCAAACCATTATGCCATCCTTCTCATTTATATGACGAACTACTTCAAACCATTATGCCATCCTTCTCATTTATGTAACGAACTACTTCAAAACATTATGTCATCCTTCTTATTTATGTGACGAACTACTTCAAACCATTATGTCATCCTTCTTATTTATGTGACGAACTACTTCAAACCATTATGTCATCCTTCTAATTTATGTGACGAACCACTTCAAACCATTATGCCATCCTTCTAATTTATGTGACAAACCACTTCAAACCATTATGCCATCCTTCTCATCTATGTTAATGGCATAATGGTTTGAAGTGATTCGTCAATGGTTTCAAGTAGTTCGTCACATAAGTAAGAAGGATGACATAATGGTTTGAAGTAGTTCGTCACATAAATAAGAAGGATGACATAATGGTTTGAAGTAGTTCGTCACATAGATGAGAAGGAAGTGGTTCGTCACATAAATTAGAAGGATGACATAATGGTTTACATAGATGAGAAGGATGGCATGACGAACTACTGCTCACTCTCTTGCTAACAGAGCACAATATATACATATATATATATGTTTATAAAGTTTGTAAATCATAATTTTGCACTGTCTTGTTAATTACCAGAAAGTTAATATTTAAATTTAGGAAAATGTGATTTTGCGTTCTATGCGCGTTAAAACGAACGCCACTGCTCCTGTAAGATATTAAAATTTAATGAACCATCATTTATTTTGTATTTCTTTCAAAAGCAATACCTTGTCTTAGGCCCATTACTTTTTACCAGATGAGTTGCACTCTTATATATATTGAAACCTATGGTAGCTGAATATACCATACAAAATGAAGGGGAAGATTTAGTTCAATTCACTTCTCGTGTTGTCATGGGAAGTTGCCTTGGAGACTTAGCATAGATGTAATTTTTTAATTTATATACTACTACTGCCGGAACAGGTGGGGCACTAGCTCCACAGCTTTTATAATTAAAGTAGTGACTGTGTGTATGTGTGTGTGTGTCATAGCAAAACCACATTGAACTATTGCAAATCCGTACATTTAACACTGTCCCACCGGGGGACAGGCAGTGACATCAAAATGTTCACATAAATATCTTAAAATAAAACTTTTTGGCTATAACGTTAGTATCTTCAGTTTGCTATGTGGATTATATTACTCAACTGTTCAAAATGTATATCTGCATGTCGATCGATTTAATTATAAACATTATGAAATACAATTAGGTTTAAGTATGATCATAGATCGAATGAGCATCTAAATTGAATACAAAAATATTAGGCCTGAGCATTAAATTATGGCAGACTCACGCGCAACTCTGCACGAGACACTATGCCGATTGACATTGGCTGCGCTCTGATGTTAAATATAAAGTGTATGATTAGCTGATTTAGAGTACCAAATTAAAAACGTATAATGGAATGCCATTATCCAACTCCCCGAATGTAAAACAAAGCATAGTGGATGAAATAATAAGGTAATCGTAAATGCAAATAGAATTCATACAAATAATTATTTAACATATTTCAATTTAGTTTTCTTAATCGAGTAGAGACTGGTTGTATTGATAATGAGAGTATCCGTATGGGAAAAGGAAGTAAGGAATTCTAAGATAGTTTTAAACGTTTGAAGGTTCTTCAGGCAACACCAGAGCCTCTGATTGTAAACATTCGATCTTATGATATGTATAATGGTCATTGCTTAAACAAGAGTTGTCGTATTAAGACAAAAAACATGCATCACCCAAAAGCTATACGTAGCTGTTCCTTCCATACTTTGGAGCAGACCATCAGCGTGCAATACGTAAGATAAATGTTATTGTAGAATAAATATGAAATATACGCTAACACTAATAATTTTAATGTTGAAAAAGCAGCACAGGTTCTACACTCCCCCCCCCCCCTCTCCAAGGCGTATGTTTCATTAACCAACAATGCTGGTAAAAACGTTTGACTGACAATAATACTCCCTCTTGTAATTTATATATTTATGTTTTTCTGATCGAACTGATAGTGTTAACCTGTTCTATTTTGTTGCTTATTTAGTATTATGTTTATAATATATATTTACTTAATCAGTAATTTAATGTTAAAAATACTGTGTTAACTTCCTTGGGACATAAATAAAATTTGTTTTAATTAAGTCAGCTGAAATTCTTTCAATTGGCCACAGTAGAGTATTCTTGCAATGCAAGCTTACCATATGAGTATAATAAGTAACATCATATACGTGTACACAAAGAGCATCCTTTCTAGATGCTGAGATGCAATGTTCCAAAACCAGTAAGAGAAACCATGGATTTAAAATGATTTTTTGTGCTTTGAAGCACGAACACATTTACGTTTTTGGCAATAAATAAATCGCTCCACGAATTTTACCCCCCAAAAAAAGAGAAAATAGTTCTCCCATTGGCTCACAATTTTTTTGTTTAATCCGTAGAATGACAATTATTTTGAGTGGCCTTAGATTTTAATTCTGCTAGCATCTATGTACATTTTACTTGTAACAATCCCCCCTTTTAAAATCAAACAATACATCACAAATAACCATTCTTTTAACTCCTACCCTATTTGTGCCTATTTCTTTTGAAATATTCAATCAGCCACAATTTTCTCTTACATGTTTATACTTTTTGTTATTTATACGCATACATAGAAAAACGTATTTATCTTCTTGCCGATAGTCGCAACAGCTTCGCTCCATCATTGAAATATTCTATTAAAGTATGATGAACAAGCTGAGGTACCCGTCCTTTGTTCGGGTTATGAACTTATAGAAAATGTGGGAATGGATGCTATGGTAAATAACACAAAAATCCTAACTTTCACACAATTTATTTATAACATAACATATTATTACAGTATTAGTTATTACCTCACCAAACGTTGTGTATAGGCTTTAATAAATCAATATGTATATACTTAAAACATGAAATACACAGGGTAGCTTTGTAGGAAGAGGTAGCGACTATAGTGGTGGCGGTAGGGATGCTTTCTGTTACCCTCTTTTAACATCCACCTCTTAATGTCCTTCGACAGTATTTCACGTTATTAATTAATTGACGGTCATTGACTGCAGAAGTGTCTTACGGACTGAAGTTGCAAGGGCATAGGTCAAAATAGGAAGTGGGTATAACTCAAGAAACGGCTCTTCATATCAGCCTTGTGGTGGCTGTTGAAGTAGAAGCTTCAGCTGAATTTATATAGTGCTGCAACAGTGGCAGCCATCTTTTTCAATGCATTCCTCCATAGATAGTGCTAGTGCATTCTCTGAGATATATAAGACGTTGGTATGCCCTCCCACCCCATCCCTCCACAATGTGTGTATGTTGTTTTATAGAAAATTTAATAAAGTTTTTTGTTTTTGGTATAACGATGTGGCGCTACCTATGTGTGTAGTTAACGTACGTCAAAGATAATAAATACTCAATAACAGCAATAATGGGGTGAAGAGAGTTGTGAACCCTTCCAGACGATCATCCCACAAAGTTTGGTTTAGATTGGCCCAGCGATCTTGGAGTAGTTAGATAACGGACAAACAGACAGACGCATGTATTTTTGTGCTTTATACATATATAAGATAAATAAGCCAACATGTTCAAAGTAGAGCACTTAAACAGTCCAAGTAAAGCAAAAAAGAAATAGTTTACTTGTAAAAAATTAGTACAAACAATCACATTAATATCGATTGACATATACATTTTAGATAAGGATGCATTCCATAATATGGTAAGTGTTATTTAAGGGATGAGCTGTTTATATGAGCTAACATACAATTGTGTAAAACTTTATATACTTTGATAGGAGAATTATAAACGTTGATACTATTTTTTGTTGCTATAGTTACTGGAAAGTTTAAAGTTTTCTACATTTCAAGTTGTGATAACTCTTGTTAAAACGTGGATCACAAGACCGCAACTGTTTTTTGTGTGTGTATGTGTGTTTTTTTTCAGTCAGTTGTTTCCTCAGTTGTAACTTATTTATGAGGAAACGTATGTTATAGCTAATATTAATTTCTCGCAGTTACTTGTTTAGAGTTTCAGCCAGACGCCCCTCCAAGGTTTAGGGTCGTTGGCAAAATAAAGCATTAAAGAAACTTAATGAGTGTTCTATAAGTACATATAATATACATATTTTCTGTACTAAGAGATATGCATAATTCGTAATAAGCAGTTTATTTTCAGCAAAAAAATACGAAATAAGAAAAGCCAGTTTGTTAAAGTGAATAACGGACAATGGAAGTTATCCTGTGACACTGCTGTGTAACAGACCGCATCAATAAATGATAGCTACACTCAAGTGTTATGGAAGTTATCCGTGACACTGCTGTGTTACAGACCGCATTAACAAATCACAGATGCAATTATTGTTATGGAATCTTAAATGACAAAACTCATTTAGGGATGCACCTCGCTGAATGTCATATCACCCACCTTATCCTTAAACAAGGGTTTAATGAAGGAGAGAAAAACTACCACTAAATATACATACGTACAGTGCTTAATGTCTGTCGAACCTTTTTAGATATGTTAACTGGAACCTGTTTTGGGATTTATTTGATTGGGCACTATAATTAATTTGAGACTGTCCCGGTTACATTGTAAATTAATATATGACTGACATAGTTTATTGCATTACTGTACTCCAACCCCATCCCTAAAATATCCTCAATAATATTTAAATTTAATATTTAATTTATGTTCCAAGAGTTAAGGTCCTTTCCACCCAACAATAAGAATCCCGCACCTTTTTTTCTGCGTAAATAAGCACACACACATATACAAATATATGAATATATAACATGATAGTTGAAATACGTAGGATAAAATGAAATACATTAAAGAAAACAGTAAAAATTCCAGCACTCTCGACAAGTCCACCTCTCGAAATCTCTAGTTTTATCGTTTATCGCAATCTTTTTCCCAATGAGGACGCTGAGGTGGTCTGGATAAGAAATTAAGGGTACTGTTGTCTATATCTTGTGGGCACACCTAATGTACAGCTAGAAAGTGAACTTGCTTTAACAGTATTAGTATTCGTTGGGTGCGGAGGCCCCAGCAATTACCCCTCCCCTCCGTCCCTATTACCGCTGGCCCTGTATGTGTGACAATATAGTAATGGCTCAGTTATTATTCTGAGCTTTTAATTTGTCTATATTTTCCCTAGTGATTATCTCAAAAGCTAATAAAAACTTATTTTAAATAGAAATAATATCATCCAATGGCTCATGTGCAAGTCTGAAGGTTTATAATACTAAAAAGCCAGGTTTCGATACCCATAGTAGACACATCACAAATAGCCCAATGTGTAGCTTTTTTTTGCTTAATAAGAAAACAAAAAAATACAGAAATAACCTTTAAAGGCTTTTGCAAGTTGTTCCTGCTAACGTATATAGTTTCTAGGCCTAAAAGTTGTGATAAAAATCAAGTAAACCGCAGATTTTTTCCACACTCCTCTTAACTGGTATATTTCGGATTCAAAATCAGAGGCGTGTAAAATTCCGAAATGCGCACATTAAGTTGACTGTGGAAAAAACATCTTCAGTTTACACGATTCTATATCACAAATTTTAGGTCTGTTGATTTCTAATGCTTCGCCAGCGTTTGACTTTTAAGTCATAAATGTATTGATATTCAGGTTAACAGTGTTTTTAAGCAAAACTTTGGTCAAAAATACAAATTAACTAAAATATACGATTAATTAACCGACTAGTTTCGATGTACTACGCATATCAATGGCATATTGTGTACTTGAATAGATAAAATATCCATATGGAGATCGACGTAAAAGCCATTATTGGACCTCCTGAGCTCTGATAATCCACGCTGAAGATTTTCAGTTGTGTTAAAGTTAAAGCGTCTCACAAATATAAAGTATAACGTCACAAAAGACAACTGAGTTATAGATAAACAGTGTATTATGTGCTTTTGTTGAAATGTAAACTTTCGTGGGATATACTAGATAAAATGTGGAAGGTTGTTTTCAAATCTACAATATTAAGGCCAGCTTTTCATTGAGAGGTCCAGGAAGCAATGTATTTGGACTTTTCTTGGGCAAGTAAAATTATTCGGTAAATGGCAAGAGAAGTCCAAGCCTATTCGGAATCATTTATCACTATTTTTACTCATGGCAAACAAAATAATCTGGCGTATAGCAAGTAAAATTAAAGTATAAATACATTTATTAACAAATCCAAACAGTTAGAGACAATTAGTTTGGATTTAATTTTACTACGCTTATTCCTAAGAGGTGAGGGAAAGAAAAGAACAATGTTTTGTACTATATCAACATATTACATCCACCATATCCGGTGACGAAGAAGCATTTTGCCCAATAGTGTCACAAGCATAGACTCCAAGGTTGTTTTTCTTTTTCGGGGAAGGCCAAAGATAATTGACATATGAAAAGTTTATTAGGCTTACAAATTATATACTTTTACCGGTGGTGGGGAATGTAATAGGCGCCTATGGTCACAAATAATCAAGTTAGCCAGTGTTTCACTTTCACGAACCAACTGGCTGGTGGCGTTCACGTGACATATGACATTATGGTTGAGTTGACACAAGTCTTTTGTGTCTTGTAGCTTGAAGGTCCCATGCTAGTAACGCAACGCGAACTGTAATACTGAACTGTAGTGAGGTTAATATATAATATTTTGATGTTATAAGCAACAGCCATATCTCACGATTAGTGTTTAAAGTTCAGATAACCTTCAAATAGTGAATGAAATGTCGAGGCGTTTTGTGTTTTTTTTTAAAAGAAATTTCATTGGGTACCAGTTTTATTGAAGAGACCCAAAACAAACTGTCATTCAGCATACAAGAAAGAAATAAAGCAACGCTTTATGTTCACTGAGAAAGAGACAATTTTTCAGATGTTACATCTCTGCAGCGGTGGTATCTGAATGGAATACTAATGATGAAAAACAAATCTTGCGCATAGACTGAAAGCAAGAACGACACAGACCAACTGAGTAATATAAAGATTTATATGAATGACACAGCTTAATATTGCAATCACTGCTATATTGATGCATCTGTACAGGAAATACTCTTGGTAAAAACTAAAATTAACATTAAGTGTCGTACAAAATAATATGAAGCTCCAAATGTGGAATATAAATAGAAACAAGAAACGTAAAGATATAAACATTTTTTGCAATCGAGAACAGAGACACTATAAATGACCTTTGAAAAACAAATAAAGGTAGCATATACTTGCCTTAGCAACAGTCTCCAAGAACTTTTTGGATTCAGAAAAAAATCAAAGTAGATGTGTGAAAATTAAGAAAAAAGAGACAGGGGCAGAACCGCAGTAATAAGGGATGTTAGGGGTGAATTTACCCTGGCCGACCGTCACTAGGGACCTACCGAATCTGAGAAACAATAGAATATATGTATCCTTCGTACGAGAGGGTCCCCAAGACCTTCTTGTACCCTGGCCCCAAGATTTCTTACTTCATCACTGAACAAGACAGATAAGGTATAATGGGTGTGGCTCCTTCGGCCAAAATATTTCATAGAGAAGGTCGTAATTAAAGTTACACACGGGTATATACACAATATGTTTATGAATGCTTACCCAAATTTTTCTTTGTTTTCAATTTTGTGATTGTAATTGGTAGGAGCCCAGCCATGCAGTTAGGTGTCCAGTGGGAGTACTAGGCATGGTCTAAGGTACCCAGTCAAGGGTTCTGGACACCAGAATGTGATCCTAGTTACTATATAAAAAACAACCTGTAACAGTACTTGATAAATAGTGCACATAACGTATGAGTTATAAAATCAATTATGAAAGACATGAAGTGAGTACAGTTATGGCCAAAGCGTTTGCATATTTTGTAACGAATAAAATCATTATTATTAAGATGGAATACAAATACACTTAGCACTAGAAATGCGTGTTATGTTAAACATCTACATATGTAGTTTGTATAATGAGACAGGTTCTATGGACATCATGAATGATTTATTAGAACATCAAACAATTTTATCAGACACCTGCAGAAAGAAGTGTAATTCAGCATTTCACCTATCACAACAAAACCTTATCAAAACATATATAATGACAAACTATAACATCAAATTATTATAGATAGCATCTTATGAGATCATATTAAACATTCAGTACTCGGTTGGTCCTCCTCGTACTCTAATAACCTACGTAAGGCGACGTGGCATGCTGTCAATGAGGTTATTGATGTAATTCACCATGATTTCATCCCAACTTATCACTAAAAGGCGTTGCAACTTATCCACAGTTGCTGGTTTAGGGTCGTGGTTAGCAATTTTCCGGCTCAGTTTCGCCCAACAATTCTCAACGGGATTACAATCTGGAGACTTTGCTGGTCATGGCAATCTTGTAACATCCTCCTGGTCGAGATAATCCTGTACAATATGCACACTGTGGGCAATGACATTGTCATGCTGGAAACAGAATTATTTCCAAACCTTACCATAGAATATAGCATAAATATAGTCTGCATGTGATGCCTGTAGGAGGCGCCATTGACGTTTCCCTGAAGAATATGAAGAGCAGTTCTTCCACCATGATGAATAGCTGCCCAAACATGTACTGCACCACCTCCCATGTGTTCCCTGGGGAAAAGACAGTCTTTCCTCATCTGTTCTCCAGACAAATGACGAACACGAATCCTACCATTAGCTTTAACAAGCCAGCAACAGGACTTATTTGCAAAGATGACGTGTTGCCAGTGTCCTTACTGTAAGTTGGCATGCTGTCTTGCTTAAGTAACATGGTGACGGTGATGAATTCTGGTTAATATTGGTTTGCAGATAGCCATTCTTGCAAAATGACCTTGTTTGGTCAGTCTCCAATTCACTGTTCTTCTGGATACCCTGCAATGAATGTGTTCATGCCATTTCTGTCGTAAGATGTTGTAAGACTTCATTTGATCTTGACGTGTTAACCTCATCAAAACACGATAATTTCGGGCAGTAGTTTTTCGGCGTCTTTCAGTAGACATTCCTGGAACAACGTTTCCTGTAGTCCGATTTTGGATGCAGTACACTGGAGGTACCCTACTGTTTTGGTAATGTCCGTTTAATTCATACCATTTCTGGACAGTTGAACAATTTGACTCCCTTCTGGCAAGTGTCGAGGCATGACTCTACATCAAGTACAGAAACATTGTATGAACAAAGCGTTGATCTGTTTCCAAAAAGATTATACGCAAAACACACCCTTTTATACAAAACAGATGTGTATGTGTGTTTTGACGAACAAATGCTCAAAATAACTTATACAGATCAGAATAACAACTCGTACATGTTTGTCTAATCACACACTACCTTTTCTGTTACTACTCGAGCATTTACTCAATAACTACTCCATGAGTGTAGATAACATCAGCAATATAGAAAAGTATGCAAACATTTTGGCCAAGACTGTATTTGTCCTACCAGTGATTTCATAAGGGATAGTACTAAAGGAGTTGAAATAAAAACTTTGGACCTATTACAATTACTCCTATAGCTTTCACGTTGCTGTTGTGTATTTTTTTTACATTTATATTGTTATAACGTTGTTCTTTTGTTGGATGGATTCTTTAAAATTATCTGGTGAAAATAATTCAAAATCTAGTTCATATTAACAATAACATATTAGTTCATTTCTTCCTTAACGTTCTTATAAACTTCCTTTGCTGTACACAGCTGTAGGCCACGTTTACAAATGACGCTAACTGCTCTACACTAACGTAGAGAATATAGTTACTTGTACTAATTCAGGGCTGAAACGAAGAAAACACATTCTACTTGGTAGAAACGACTCTACTGTCTTGAAATAACTCTACAATATTCACAGTAGTCTCATATTTATGATTTATCCTCGGATGTACTAAAAAATCTGACATTAAATCCTCAAGAATTTTCTACACTTATCTAATATTAACGTAATGCGCCCTCTAGCTGATATCTAAACTGAAACGTTAAAAATATAGCTTACAACAACATATTTTATACAGACGTAGACTTTCGGTCTCTTACAATTAATATGCAGCTGTAATCCTGTAAAACACAAGTCTGTGCATTTTCTTAAAACATTTATTCATTATTATGTACGTTAAAACACTTAATCTTACACTACAGGCATCAATTAGATTCAATTAATAAAATTTGGTTTTGTTTATCTACACTGAAATAAGTAATAATATACCTCAGGAAAAAGTGGTATACTTTTCTTACACTGAAAACAACTGATTTTATTAAAACCAATAGAAATGAATTAATATTACAATTTATTAAACCACGATATATACAAACCCTGTGTCCTGTTTTTAAGTGTGTAATTAAACGTTTGAAATAAAAACTTATTGGCTAATCGTGACTAGCAATAAATGTATACGTTATGTTCTGCGTTGAAAAACAATCACATTTTAACTTAAAACGTTTGGTATGTAAATTACAATGCAGTTCCGATGAAATTTATAGCATCTGCAACAGCACTGTTCGACCACATCATCAATCTGATTCATTAACCATGTATAGAAGTAATTAAAATAATTTTTGTATTACACTATTCAATACCTGAAAAAACGCTGTTTGAACATTTAATTAATGTGATAAATTACACGTTTATAGTTTACTGCAACTTACACAAGCAGTTAAGCAGTAGTTTCATACTGAAAAAAATACACTTCATATGATTCAGTCTGTATACTCACTAATATGAATTGATGTTACGTTGCTGTTTTCGTTTAATTGACCTCTAATTAATTATCGTTAAGATCCAACATTCTGGTTAATAACTGTACGTGGGTGTGCTATAACAGTGGCGGCCAAATCCTAATATTCGGCTAGAGAAGAGTAGCCGAAGAGTTGGCGAAGAGTAATGTTAACTAAATGCCTTCCCTCTAGTCTAGCAGTTGAAAATTAGGGTACGTTTTAATGTTAACTAAATGCCTTCCCTCTAGTCTAGCAGTTAAAAATTAGGGTACGTTATGCACAGAGCCTTTATGTAGCTTTGGGCGAAAAGTCTGAACAAACAAACCAATGCAGTGAAAGCCATTGAATCTTAGAATAAACTAGAAGTAGTAAAATATTCAATCGCATTAAGAAGCAAACGTTTCTTTTAAAGTCTAATTAATTTATTATTAGTGTTGTGAATTAGATTTCGAAACACCAGCCACAGGACTGAACCACGAAGTATTCCATAACTCGGAAATTGTGATCGTGAGATGTTATGAATTTTCTAATCAACTTAAAGATTTTTAAACACAAAACACTGATTCATTAATGATGTATATAAATTTAGCTAATAATCTTTCATTTTTATTTAATTTACCAGGAAATATTCATTGCAAAATCACCACAGTAAAAGTAAAGTATTAGTGACCAGCACTTGTCTAGCGATTTGTTCAACGATTTTAATCATATGATGGATGAGGTGTCATCACTTCTTATTGAAATGACATAAGATGGAGTCACCAAGTTTATAAATTACATCTTTAGATAAAAGTTAACTAACTTAATTTCAATGAGTCAAAGGTTCTATTAATCATAGATGCTAATCATCAAATATATTTAATTCATAACTTAATTTGGGTCACATGTTTTATGAGTATTAATACCATAATGGTTCTAATATTAGCAGGTCTACTTACTCTATCAACATAGAGATATCTCTTCATTAATAATACAGGAATATTATGACATTACACGACCCCAAACAACGTCAAGGGCAATTCACACCCCAGCAAATAATTAGAGTGTATTGTTTGTTTTGAATTTCGCGCAAAGCTAGACGAGGGCTATCTGCGCTAGCCGTCCCTAATTTAACAGTGTAAGACTAGAG
>NW_013665864.1:21446-26935 GCF_000517525.1 Limulus polyphemus | reverse complement strand
AAAATCTTAGTCGATGGAAACGCTCCAATTTTTGATTTTTTTTTTTAACTTGGAACTTATATTCATCACATTTACGGCTTAGCGAAGCAAACACATGATATCCTCATAAACTGTAGTTGGTGGAATAAGTGTAATAAAATATTTATGGGAAGGACGGAAGATGCTAAAACTGAACACTCTTTATTGTGTTCAGGAGTGTGATTCACTCAGAGAGTTGTTCGGGGAGAAACAATCCTTTCTAGATGCTGAGATGCAATGTTCCAAAACCAGTAAGAGAAACCATGGATTTAAAATGATTGCGAGTCGAGTGCCGTAACCACCTGGCCATGCCGGGCACAATTAGAGTGTAAGGTAGCAGTTACTCTCATCTTGGAGAGAAAACAAAAAGGCAATAAATATAAAATAGATATTTAATTTTTTTTAAATACCCGGCAAGTTTATGCCAGCTATTTTAAATTTTGTTTAAAGTATTTTAGATTTATTGAGTATCTTTGGGCAAAGATAAGGTTATTGTAAAATACATTTTCTACTTTAGAATCGTACCCCGGTGGATTAGCGGTCCTCTTACGGATTTACAACGCTAAAATCTGGGGTTCTATTTCCTTCGGTGGTCTGAGTGAAGATAGCTAATTGTATAGGTTTACACTATGAAAACAACAACCTTAGAGCCATATGTAACCTAAACTATACATACATATACATACATACCATGAAAAATATCGTATATATATATATACGCATTACGAAGTTGACACTTGGCCAAAAAGGACATGTAGTGAAACCTTACCATCACAGAGCCATTTTATCTAGAAATATCTAGGCTACATAACATGCGCAGAGAATCCGTTCAGCTGTACAGAGATCGATCCTGAAATTTGCGCTTGCGAAACTGTGGGTAGCAGCAGCACTAGTGTCCTCGGGGCTTGCAGTGTCCATGTAATATCCGGTTGTCTTGATGTGCTGGTTTTTTAATATGACGTCTACAAATTTCGTCATGTGCATGCACTTGAACAAACCGATCCTCAATTCCCACATCAACTTTACATTACAATTTCTTGTGTGGTTGGAGGTAGATAGATTGTTGTCCAGAACAATCTGTGAACTGATGAGGTTCATTTCAACCGGAGCGGAAACCGTCAACCGGACGTATGGATGATTTTCTCTTTGGTTTTACTCCACAAGGAACTTGCGTCACATGGTCCCAGGACTTGTATAGAGAACAGTTATTGGTATTACAATTTATTTTTTGTTCAAAGAATGATACCCTGCTACAGCAATAACAGATACTTGACACTGCGCTGTTTATGCAAAATGGTGTTTCTCCTCATACGGGCCGAATATACGCTATGGTAAAGGTGTAATTACCTCCAGTAGCTTTCCACTTGCATGGTCATCACACTTTTCGAACTTGACTTCTACACATTCCTGGTTATTGTAGCGCCTAATTCTAAGAACTTATGAGTAAAATAAAGAAGAATGCATAATAATATGTTAACCACACCATATCTGTTACATCCAGCGCCGTCGAGCCTTTTCGGCCTTAGGTCACTTGTCTGCCTGAGGAATCCGCTCACCATATTCGATCTGAAGAATGCTACCAAAAAAATGTATTGTCTGCATAACAGATGAAATGAGACTGTCGTTGTTAATGTCCAAATTTGCAGATGTATAGTGCATTGTAGATATTAAAAAATAACATGACCTCAATGCAAACCATACCTGTTCCCTTGTAACAATATCTGATAAGTATTGGAACTGATACCTCACTTGTTCGTCACACCTATACGATGGCACCATCCAACACTTTATAGGTTCAGATGCTGTAGCACTGTGAAGTGAAATAATTATCTCATATTTTCATGGCAAATATACAAAAAAACAGTAATGGCATAATGAAAGAAACGTCATCCATAGAGCGGTTTCAGAAGGTGGACCTTGCATCTCCATGGTGATGGAGAAAGGTTTAAAGCTCTAAAGTTATAGGATTTCTTTCATAATTTTTACTTGAAGATTAATTATCTAAAATCGTGTATAATAACACCACACTTTACTATTTAGATAAACATGTTGGTCTGACTATTTCATTTATACTTTACTAATACGTTCTTCTTAAAAGAGCAACGAACCAGTAACACTTATGTTTTGTTAATTTCAGAGGAGAAAAAAAAAAGCCGAATTAATGTTTTCACGATCCCTATTGATGTATTATGCTTGATCAAATGAGATGAACAGAAAAATTATTAAATCTTTAAACAATACAAATAAAAAATTTTAAATAAAAATACAAACAAAGGCAATGATAAGTTACTTTCTTGCTGACGAATTCTTCGAGGACAAAAACAATAAAATAATGCCGGCACAAAAGATATAAATCCATCTTGTAAGTCTGTGTCTCAGATAAAATACTTCCTCAGTGGCTTAGCAGTGACTCTGCAAGCTTACGACTGAAAAAATCGGGTTTCGAGACTCGAGGTGGGCAAAGTACAGACAATCCATTGTGTACCTTTGCGCTTAACAACACCCAAGCCAAACCGCAGATAACGTAGAACTTAAAGCTTTGTATAAGCCTAGTTTTAGTTTAGGAAAATACAATCCATAATTTATTTTCTAATTACAATCTTTAGATTTATAAGACATAAATTTATCCCTATTCTACAATTAAGCGAGTGAAATAAAATGGTAAATTTAACTGACTGGTTGAATTCTATCGTACAAAATTGGTAAGAACATTAAACTTCCAACCAAGTAAGAAAAAAAAAGTCAATAACACACAAGGTTTGTTTGAAACAAGGCTACACAATGGGCTACCTGTGCTGTTCCCAACCGCAAATATTTAATCCCTACATTTTAGCGTTATAAGCCCTCATACTTTACTCTGAGCCACCGTGGGGGTGGATAGTATATTCGTAAGGTTGAGCAATCTCAAACGGAAAAAGTCAGATTAGTTAGAATTTTTTAAATTTATTGTTGACTTCTGATATATATTTATATTTTCATAAATTGCGTTTTTTAATAATTTATTAGAATATTTTATAACAACTTTAAGGGCCATGAATACATGTTATAAGAGTGACAGTGAAATCCAGCTATTAAATTAGAGTAGCCCAAACATTTACGTTGATATTGTTGACTAGCCTTACCTCCAGCCTATCACTTCAAAATTAGGAACGGATAGCGCAGATATTCAAACAAGCAAACAAACAAACAAAAAATCATGAATACATTATGAATATAACAAAAATATATTAGGTTTTCTAACTGAATTATTAAAACACTGTATAAACTTTCCAGCAGAAACCTACAGCTTGCGAATTTGTTAGGCGTCTAATTAACACATTTATAAACGAGCAGCCATTTGTTAAATTTTAGTCGCCATTTCTAGTGGATTGTTTTACCCGCACAAGACAGATGCAGTGAGCTTATAAAATCCAAGATTTTACAAGCTGTTGAGTATAAGTCTTCCGTCTCTGAGAGAAAAAAAAAGAACGAAAACACCCCAGATTGCATTATTTAACACACACACACAACTACTAATTTAATAACGCTAGAATAGTAGCAAAGAGAACCTACTCAGTAGACGGCTCTATCCTTCTAAAGAAGGGGAGGAGGGTGGAGGAGCCACTAATAAATCACGTACTAAACGAAGTCTTATTCTGAACTACAAATTCACAAGAGATAATTTACTATTTAATCTAATATAAATAGTTTTAATACCATGATATTTCTACTCTGAAGGGGATGATGTTCTTTATCTATTTTATTAGAAATATAAATTCTAAATAATTATACTAGCTGTCCTTCGCTCCATGTTATTTGTCTAACCATAATAAATTTATCACATAACAATCGTAACAATAATCGTGGTTAGGCCAGGTGGTTAAGACGCTTGACTCGCAATCTGAGGTTCACGGGTTCAAATACCCATCCCACAAAATATGCTCGCCTTTTCAGCGTTATAATGTGATGGTCAATCCCATTATTCGTTAATAAAAGAATAGCCCAAGAGTTGGTGGTGGGTGGTGATAACTAGCTGCCTTTCACTACTAATTTAGGGACAGCTAGCGCAGATATCCCTCGTGGAGCTTTGTACGAAATTCAAACATAACAATAAGATAAATATTTATCTGACAAGTTTGCCAAAAGTTAATCAAAGATTTGAATAACCGTTGTAGATTGTAACTAAAAGTGGAAACTACCACAGAGAAGGAGTATTAAGGCTCTCCTCCTTTTCACCAAATGTTTTCGCTCTCAAAAAAAAAAAACTTGTACCTCAAAAAACCTAAAAGAAAAAGTGTTACGGGAACCAGAAAATTTTGAGAACCACTGCTCTAATCTATTTCTTCAAATTTAGAGATGGCTGGTGTAAATAGTCCTTGTGTAGCTTTAAGTAGCTAAAATAATTTGACGGGTAGAAAATATTATTAATGTTATTGTTTGTTTGTTTGAAGTTAAGCACAAAGCTACACAATGGGCTATCTGTGCTCTGCCCACCACGGGTATCGAAACCCGGTTTCTAGCGTTGTAAGTCCGAAGACATACCGGTGTGCCACTGAGGGGCATTAATGTTATTTTGTACGCTAGAGGGTTCCTCTCAATTATTGCAATAAAATCTGATAAAGGCTATCCCGGTTTTTTCAATTCCTTTCATTGTCATTGGTGCACTTTTTTGAGTTTTTTCTGATTTCTTCTAAACCTACATGGTATAGAGAAAATTGAATACTGCAAGGATACAAATAAGTTAGATCTCCAGTTTCAGCTGAGTAAAAATCATCTGGATATCGGGTAGGAAAATCATGCAAGGACCAAACGGTTAGTCTGCACTTGATTAACCGTTTCTCGATAAATTGGTTCCCTTGAAGTGATTGAATTATTTTAAAATGCAGCTAAAACCCAGTCATAATTAAAAAAACACACGAAAAGAACCTAGTAGCTGTGATTAATATTCATTTATCCAATAATAGAAGGGATGTGATTACTTTTGTTGTTGTTGTTTTTTGTTATCTGGGACAACTGAAGAATATGTGGAGTGATTTTTGTCAATTTGAAAGGAAGACAATATTAACAAGTTGAGTCTATGTAGGCGGAGGGCGAGTCTAGAAATGATAAGAGTAGTGTATATATGTTATTATTTGAAAGTCTGTTGTTATTGTATTTGTAACCTAAGATCGTTTGCTCTTTATATTTTTTTAACTGTTTTATTTTAGTTTAGTTAAAAAAACAGGTGATTTTTTATATTTCTTGCTTATGAATCTTCTCGTTTTATAAAACGTCTTTTTAAATGTTTCTCATATAATTTATACTTCGAGCTTCTTGATTTTAATTCAACTTGAACTTTTCGAACAACTGAAGTGTGATTTCTCAAAACGTGTTATTAAACCTTCCCTAACGCTTAAACATTTTACCTTTTTACTAATAGATGACCCGGCATGGCCAGGTGGTTAGGGCGCCCGACTCGCAATCTGAGGGTCGTGGGTTCGAATCCCCGTCAC
>NW_013665864.1:16765-20446 GCF_000517525.1 Limulus polyphemus | reverse complement strand
TAATGTGACGATCAATCCCACTATTCATTGATAAAACAGTAGCCCAAGAGTTGGCGGTGGGTGGTGATGACTAGCTGCCTTCCCTCTAATTTTACACTGCTAAATTAGGGACGGCTAGCGCAGATAGCCCTCGTGTAGCTTTGCGCGAAATCCATAACAAACAAACATTAATAAATATTACAAATCAACTGAATAACGTTTCAGACACATTCGATTACCATTACGAACACTACGGTTACAGGATTAACAATAATCATATTTGAATACAAAAAAATGAGAGGTAAGCCGTGAGCACCAAGATGTAAACCATTCTTGGAAAATGATGTAGTAGTGTGAAGATAACGTCACCTACAAAGAATAAAACAGGGGTCAGTGTTTATAATCAGTGTTTTAGCTGAAACGGAAAACGTTACGAACAGGATAAAGCATGCATCACATCTTATTCACATCCGTATAAGACGTTTCCTTCGAGAAAGAAAAATCCACTACTTTGTAAAAAGGTTAGTATAAGACTCATTGATCTACCACTACACGAGAATTACGTGACGAAAACGAAAAACGCAGTAGATTATCAAATTAAATAATTACTAATACACAAGGAATTCCTGGCGTATCATGTTTCTGCCGCCTGAAATTCCATTAAAAGCGTAAAGATATGAGAAGTCGAAAAACTCATTTTCTGCATGGTGTTTTTTACAGGTGTTTCAAGAACTAAACGTTTTAAATTATTTACAAACTCGTTTATCAGAAATAAGAAAGGAAATTTAGCAGGAAACAAACATTGGAGTATTTTCGGGAAAATGTGTAAAATGGATAAAAACAACAGTGATTTGAAGGGCAATAAATATACATTGAATGTTTTCAGCTTATAAAAATGTTTCTCAATTTACAGAAAAATAAGAGATATATTTCATATATGGTATTTCTCCCTCACTTCTCAAAGAAATTATGGCATTTTCATTTCGTTTTAATCTTTGATACGAAATGTCCTTGAAATGAAAAGTTTAGGTGCCATCGATACAACCTTATTAAAATCAACACGATTTAGAATCATATTATGTTTTTATTATTTACATTCCAGAGATTTTCTTACAATTTTTACTTTCCGTGAGCCTCCCAGTGGCACAGTGAACTTACAACGCTAGAAACCGGGTTTCGGTAACCGTGGTGGGCAGAGCACAGATAGCCCACTGTGTAGTTTTGTGCTTAACTTCAAGCAAACAAACGAACTTTCCATGAATAACATATTGACTATTAAAACCTCTAAGTAGGATGTAAAAGCTACGTATTTAGATGTTAGTGAAATGCGATTATTATCCAGTTAAGGGTATTGGTTTGTTTGTTTGTTTTTAATTATGCACAAAGCTACACAAGGGCTATCTGTGCTCTGCCCACCACGGGTATCGAAACCCGGTTTCTAGCGTTGTAAGTCCGCAGACATACGCTGTGCCACTGGGGGGCAAGGGTATTGGTATGTCCAGTGAAATAATTACGATCTTGACAACAGGTGTTTTTGCACTTTCAACAATTTTTTTTTTGGAGATGGCAGTTTTTAGCACGTCCCAATCTAAAGTCATTTAAAGTTTTCTCCAAGACAACAGTTTAGAAGATAGTAGTACACGACGAGCAAAAAATTAGATTTTTTGTTTCACATTCTAACTCTCAAAATGTAGTACAAGAAGAAGAAAAACGAGCATTTCCTCTAGAGTTAATGATTTAAAGTTGATTGGTAATAATTTTAAACTTTTTGACTGGAAGTTTTTTGTTTGTAGTTAAGCACAAAGCTACACAATGGGCTATCTGTGCTCTGCCCACGATGGGTATCGAAACCTAGTTTCTAGCGTTGTAAGTCCACAGACATACCGCTGCGCCACTTGACTAGAAAACTTTAATTGATTGAAATTGATAGACTATAGGAAAGGCATTAGCTAATGGCAATCACCACCAACTTTACGAATATTTTTATTTGACTGAGTGTTTTGCTATAATGAACCACGAACCAAGAACCCTCGGATTCACAGACCTGTCATGTTAAGTACTATGACATGCCCGGCCTAATAGGTCTACTGGTCATGAATTCTATCTTCTCTGACTGGTGTACATTAGAAAATTTATCATCTTTTCGATATCGCTGAATTGTGCTAGTACGAACTTTAGAAATTAACCGAAACCAAAACTCATCGATAAATCTAAACGTAAGCGTATTTTATTTATTGTATTTTCATCGTGACAATATTTATGTTCAGAAATTAATTATAGATAAAATGCTTGTACTTATAAATGCATGATTTGATGAGGTAAGTCCTGACATCACACGAATATGATTGAGAAATATAAGTAGCCAGTATAAAAGTTCTGCTAAACATTAACAAAATTTCCTTCTGAAATAACCTTAAACATATTTGATTAAATGAAAATTACAAAGCGCGTTGATTATTCACGTGTGTTTCCATCGTCAGATGTCTAAAAGTATCTAAATTTTTCAATGTTAAAATAAATCGTTTCTAATGAACCGTTTACATTGTTTCAAACCAAGAGCTCCTTTAGATTTATTATTACTCTGTTTGTTATTAAGCGCATAGCTACACATAATTATCTGTGCTGCTGGGTTTTACATCGTGAAGGATTTAACATCACACAATGTGAACTAATAAAAGAACAAATAAATGCGTTTGAGGTGTGGTATTTGTTTTCTTTGTAAAAGCTCATGAAATTTTTACAAGCAGAATACTCACGTGTGATGTTTACGTTTAAAGCCTTCCATTAAATTAACTCCTTGATAAGAGAAAGTTCTATATATAATCTCACAAATACACATACAATATTTGACATACTTCTGGCAACAGTAAATAAAGTTGGTATAAAATGCAAGTATTATGGGGATGCTCCCATCTTTACTGTATGAAAATGAATTGGACCAGAGTACAGTCACGTGTTACAGTTTAAACACACCAATAAAATACATATAAAAGTTCAGGCAGTGTACTATTCCCAGTGTAATAAATCTACTCATGTTTCTAATGACAGAAATTACACATTACAAACGTGTAAAAACCAAAGTTTATGGCTGAATGAAAGCTACTCCGTGCGATGGATTGAGCCAAAGTTTCATGATTCTAAACTAGGATAACTTTTAAAGAAAATATAGTAAAGAAGACCGGCAGAGTTTGCACATAATACTTTGTTCATTAAAGCGGTTATGATAAATAACTTTAATAATCATAAATACGTCTATATCAGACTTGAGTCCAGATTTTTAGAAAATGTCTTATGAGAAAAAAATATAACGTTGTGCAATCAGAATTATGTAAAAAATTTAACGTGTACAGTTGTGGCAAGTATGTCTTCTTGGTAAACATTTGTTTTATGTTGTTTGTGGAATTTTGCGTAAAGCTACTCACCAACTAGTTGTCGTCCTTTATTTACAAGTGATGGGCCAGGGGAGAGGCAGTTAGTGGACATCACCTACCACCAACGCGCAGGGACGGATTTAAGCCTGAATGCCTAGTTAGCTAAAAAAAAAAAAAGGGGGGGGACGGTGCGCTCTATTTGTACCAATATTATTCATCAAGCGAAAGCAAATGATTGCAAGAGATAGATGAATAAATTGATAAGGTTAATAAATAAAATAAAGTCAAAGTAATTTATTTATAAAAAAAAAACATTATATATATATATATA
>NW_013665864.1:12612-15775 GCF_000517525.1 Limulus polyphemus | reverse complement strand
ACACAATATAACGTTCTGAAATAGCAGAGACTTTTTCTAGTTGTTTGTGTATTGCAACAGTTAAATAATGACAAATGTTTGCGCAGTTTTAGACATAAACGACTAATTAGAGTTTGCTTCCTTAGATAATAGCAGTCTCTCTTTTTTCACGCATAAGTGACTGATTATGTCATTGTGACTCTTTCTAGTTTTTCGTTTAAAGCCATCAGTTTAGATCTTGTTTCATTTGAATATTTTACATAACTCCATAATACCGATCGCTGCTGCATCACTGTAGCAAACATTAACGATTAAAATTGAAATACACACATATAAATAAATGATATTTAAGTTAATTTTTTTTTATAACAGTATAATGATTTGGGCATCCTATACAGGAACGTCTCTATCAGAGTGGCGTTGGGGGCGGACCCCTCATTAGGAAAACAGCCCTCATCTAAGATAACGGGATTTAGTCTTTTAAGATTTTAAAATCTTCCTTACAATATTATTATCACTGATATGAAAGTGTTAATTTTTTCTATCCCCTCCCTCCAATCTAGCTCTTACAAAATACAAAAAACGCCATAGGGGCACATCACAGCAGTTGTATTTCGTTCTTCCTGTTAGGATATACAGTACCATATAAAAACTGACATGAGAACAACAACAACAACAACAAAAAAGGAGGAACACAACAGTATAGAAAAAGTTACTCAAAAAGTTATTTTAGACGTTGTTCAAGTCTAAGAAACAACAAGAAATAATACAAAGAATGTAACGTATGCCTTAGATATATGTACGATCGTCAGAACGTTCTATTATGTCATTTAGTGTGAATAAATTTATTATATGGATGATCGAACTGGATGAGAGATGCTTATTCAGAGCAACTACAGAAATTTCAAGTAAACATTAAGCTTCATCCTTTCTCATAGCTAGCTGTACAGGCATTAGGTTTCGTCCTCCCTTAGAGCTAGTTGCATTACTATTAATTTTCGTCCTCTCTCAGAGCTAGCTGTTTAGGCATTACGTTTCGTCCTTTCTCAAAGCTGCCCCCCCAGTGGCACAGTGGTATGTCTGTGGACTTACAATGCTAGAAACAGGGTTTCGATACCCGTGGTGGGCAGAGCACAGATAGCCCATTGTGTAGCTTTGTGCTTAACTTCAAACAAGCAAACATTCTCAAAGGTAGCTGAATAGGTGTTAAGTTTCGTCCTCTCTCAGAAATAGCTGTATAGGCATTAAGCTTCGGCCTCTCTCTCAGATCTAACTGTATAGGTGTTAAGTTTCGTCCTCTCTCGGAGATAGCTGTATCGGTATTAAGTTTCGTTTTCTCTCAGAGCTAGCTGTATAGCCATTCGATTTGTTTTACTGCTCTCTCGACTCTGCTAGATGTATCAATTAAGCTAAAAAGCTGTCATAATCTACGTCTCACCTATTTCGCGATAAAATACATAAGAATAAATTTTATCTCCAGTAAAAATGCAGACGAAGGAACTCTGTGTATGAAAAACAAAAAAATTAGATAAAACTAAATTGTCATTCTTTAGCACGTGATTACACATAAGCAGAAAAACACTTTGATAAAAGGTACATTTCATGTATCATTTCTGCCAATTTTACACTCACTTGTAATTCACTTGTAAAAAAATCAAAGAATCGTATAATGTGGAAAACGTATGGATAATTTTGCAATACAAAAAGGCTACCGGTGTATCCATACTCTCGTGTCTGAAGTAATGTTTAGATAAATTGATTCTTTAACAACATTACTATTATTACCAAATCTTGGACATTTTAAGCGTTACTTCACTTTTATGTGAAGCGCATATCATCACAAAATTGAAAGTCAAAAGACAAAATTAGTGAAAACTTCAAACCAAAGTTCCGCCTTCAAAACAATTGGAGTTTAATGAATCAAGTATAATTTATTCTCAAAGTGACGTAGTGATTACGTGAATCAGGAATAAACAAACGGAATGTTAATGCTAACATTAGAATGTTTCTACTACACATATATCTCATATCTTATGTAAAAATCACGTTAACAAAGTCAACAAAATTTAAGTTTTGTCAAGTGGCCTTTAGATATTTCAAATTCCTCTTCATAAATCTCTTCATAAGCTAGCTAGTCTTGCAGGAGTTTTTCTCTCGTCCAGGTAGAATCTACCACTAAGAAATAATATATTAGCAACAAACACGCCCTGTTGAAGTATAAATATTTTTAATCTTATTAATTAATTTAACTTTCAAGACAGATGTGGGTTTTTTTCTTGTTGTTGTTGTTTTTCTACTAACATTCATCTTAATTAACTTATTGCGATTTCAAATGACTGTAGGCCTAAATGAAGGTCATTTCATCGCCAGTTTCAGCACATTCGCCGACAACGGGGTCATTTGTTTTGTTGTGTAGTCTGCCAATAACAATCAGTGTGACGGCTTTGTATTGTAGAATTGCTGAGAAATTCTCGTAAACCAACTATATGGGTGCTAAACATTTTGCCCTCGGCGCCATGACTAGCGTCTGTGAAGACGTTTCACTGTATTAACTAATGTAAGTCGTTCATCCAAAATGCAATGATTAACTTTCTGTACACAGGTGACTGGTTCGTTAAACTGCGACCAGAATACACGTCACGTACATGAATAGTGGATGAATGCTTGTCTTCTTGGCCCTAATGTAACGTATTAGATAAGTTATATATAGAGGCTGAGGAATGGGCCCTCATTGAAAAGAATGTTCAAACTAACAGTAACTATACTTAGAAATATAAAACAGCCTGCTTTACCTATTTAATATTTGTGTTATTTGTAATATGGTTTTTGAATTTTTTCCAAGTTGTAATATAAAGCATTGACTTACGTATTCGAAATAGAGGGCGTCTGGAGAACACTCGAGCCTTCACGAACGTTCTAGATACTCATTACGTGTTACCAGCGTCACGTGAATTCCGCTGTCGTAACAATATCAACGAATGACACAAGGTCACATGTTTCCATAACTAAAAAACAACAGAAAAAACATTTTTAAACATAGCTTATAATTTGACAATTAAGCCGTTATCCGTTGTTACAAAATGTTTCGAACATGTTTTAACTTTCGAATTTAACTCTTTCTGTTTGTTTTTAAACCTTAGCGCTATATATAAGACCGGCGAGAAGTGACGACGAATATATAGAT
>NW_013665864.1:0-11623 GCF_000517525.1 Limulus polyphemus | reverse complement strand
GTTCTATTGTGCCATTTAGTGTGAATAAATATATTATATGGATGATCGTCAGAAAGTTCTATTGTGTCATTTAGTGTGAATAAATATATGGATGATCATCAGAACGTTCTATTGTGTTATTTAGTGTGAATAAATATATTGTATGAATGATCGTCAGAACGTTCTATTGTGTTATTTAGTGTGAATAAGTATATTGTTATGAATGATCGTCAGAACGTTCTATTGTGTTATTTAGTGTGAATAAATATATTATATGAATGACCGTCAGAACGTTCTGTTGTGTCATTTAGTGTGAATAAATATATTAGAACGTCATTCGAACTACTAAGAAACTTTTATATTAGTTATATGTTTCACGTATTGATAGAAAAGTTACAATGTATTATGAACGGGTTGGTCAGTTACTGTGTTCATTAACTTAATGTACTTGGTTTTCAATTTTTACATCGCATGTACTTTAAAAACTTACACTATCACGTATGTTGTATTCCAGACCTGAGCTTTGGTCAGTTGAGTCTCCAACCTTCTGGTAAGGCGCATAATTACTTTACCAACGATAACTTCATCATAACCTGCTTAGTGGGTGATGGGAAAACAGCGACCGAGATGAAGTGGATCGGGCCGTTTGGAGATGACCTTGGTGCCAGTGAAGGAAGGTAAGGTCATAAAGTTCATTTTATAATCTAGGTGAAATACATAAATGTTACAAATAGTTTTCTGAAGCAGTTATAACTGATTGAAAGAATCCAATTAAAACTGTTACTTAATTAAAGATTATGTTGTAAAGAGATATACAACACGTTACCGTTTTCATGAATCAAATAATCACTGTATTGTGAAACAATGGAAGGAAGTGTTTTTGTATGTCAGATATTATATAAAGAAAAGATTTTAAGAGTCATCACAGAGCACACACACACACAAACAACATGTTTCTTATTTGGTATATTTATATTAATGGCTTTATACTCAAGAAACAAAGACGGATTAATTGGGGTTTTTTTGGGGGGGGTTATGAACAGAAACAAACTTACTTATACACTGGGTGGTAATTTTGGTTACGTCCTTTCAACCTCACGTGTTTGAGGACAACTAGGGGTATTCATAAGTTTTTTTCCGCTTCTCTTCAACCCAGCTGCTTGGTGAGGGATTTACATATTCGTGAGTTTATAGTTTGTCCTGGATTTGGTTTGACCGGGTCTGGAAGCTTAGAAAATCAGGTAGCGGCGCCTTCGAGGATGCGTCGGGTGGGATAAAGCACTAGGGCTAAAAATTTTGGGTGTGGGAGGTGGCAGTCTAACAGAAAAATAAATTCATCACTGATACTTTATATCTAGAACATTTGTTATTGTTATGAAGCCCCCCTAGTGGCACAGCGGGATGTCTGTGGACTTACAACGCTAAAAACCTGGTTTCGACATCCGTGGTGAGCAAAGCACACATAGCCCATTGTGTAGTTTTATGCTTAACAATCAAGCAAACAAGGTTTCATGAAGTTGTTAGTTTTTAAACGGTTAGAATGCAGAATACTAACTTTAGTAAAATGACTTGTTGTTTTTTGTTAATTAATTTGCATCACTAAATAACAAATTAATGTTTTTCAGCAATTTTATGTATACATATTTGAATCTAGTAAACGAGAGTGCATTTACCTTGCGTTATAGCAGTTCTAAATTCTTATTTATAGTAAAAATAGTTGCCATGTATTAACTGGTAAAGAAACTAAATTTGTTTGAGTTCTGGTGTATTTCGATAACGTATAAACATGGTCATATCGCTTGAGTTAAGGCTCAGTCACCTAACGTATATTTATGGTTGAACTAGTTACCTTTTAATTATTCTTTTAAATATAAGTTAGAACGTATTTTAAAGATAAAAACGCATCTCAAGGGAAAGTGGGAATTCAAATATTGCATTTTTCCAAACTTTGTGGAAACCAATAGTACATTTTAAAGTAAATTTCTATCATTCCTGCAGTTGTTAATTATTTAGTTGAGCTGTAGATTTATATTTGTAATATTTATGAATTTAAGATTAACAAGACTTATCCTGAATGATTTAATTATATTTTCATACATATACATATATATATTACTCAACTAATATAGTGACAACATTGCTGAGATAATTTATAGTATTTATTCCAGTATTATAATAATCAAACAAACTTCAACATGCAATAATGTTGCATAATATTTAGTTTTACACTTAATAATAAATCTCAGCATTAAACACCATAAGCAAAAACAAAAAAAACATTACGCCTTGTCTAAAATATCTATCGAGGATACTCAGCGAATGATCCTTTGTTATCTAATCAATACAATTTTAATTTTCTTAGTTAGAATGGCACATAAAAGTAGCCACATTATTTACCAAATTAATATTTTAGTTGTAATCTCTGTTCGCTTTTTTTTTTCAGAATTTATTGAGACTCCATATAAGGATGTTATTCCCAACTTCTGTGTTATACTAATGCATGTAATACTTGGAAACATTTTTGTACACTGCTATCATTTTCACTTTATTAAATTTTCCTCCTTAAGTTAACAATGAGAAGATTGATGCAATTCAAAAATGCTTTAATCAAAGACGTAAGACAGTGATTTTAGGTTTTCCAACTGACTTTTTTATAAGGACTGCTGCATTACAACGTTTAGGTCCACTACGAATGATTGATTAGCTGGTTAGATGTACAGCGTGATTAGATCAGCACTATTACACTGTTTTTATTTCTTTTCGCTACTTTTTGTGTGCACTTTCACTGAGCTATTACTTTTTCATCTTAGCTATGAAAATTGAGCGACACTTGAGGTTTATATTAATATACTGGGTTTCAAAGCACTACAACTTGGTACTTTTCGTTCCGTTTGTGCTGCTAATACCTGCGTATATTGTGATCAGCACTAATATTCTTACACGTTTATAACCTTACTTAACTAACCCATTTTACTAAAAGAGTAAACGAAGCATATGTCCAATGAATATGAAAGATGACCTTGTCTGATTTACACTTGACGTATAAAAACACGCTCCTTATCTTAACCAAGCGATAATCAGTGTTATATGTTTGGTTGTGATGTTGATCCAGTAACAGAAACTGTTCTTTTATGTATGAGCAGCTTGGTTAAACAACCATTTTTATGACAAACTGTTCGTTTATTTACCCAGTTTGGTGGCTTATTAGTATCAGCAGTTTGAATTATTCATATTTTATCACACAGCATTTTTCTTTTTTTAACTTTTAAGCATACACATTTTCCATACTGTAATATGTAATAGCTATTGTAATAGCTTATAAATGCGAATAAAAGTGGATACTTAAATTCTGAACTCATTGTTTATTTCAATAAAGAACGAACTGTGTTTACTTAGGTAGATGACAAAGAACTGAAAGTATGTGAAAGATATTAGGTATAAAAGTGACAACATCTTAACAATATAAAACAACTGACAATATTGACGCTAACAACGACATCCTACTAACGTTTTAATGCGAAGATGACTCCGTAATAAAGTAACAATAAACATCTTAATAATATAAAACAACTGACAATATTGACGCTAACAACGACATCCTACTAACGTTTTAATGCGAAGATGACTCCGTAATAAAGTAACAATAAACATCTTAACAATATAAAACAACTGACAATATTGACGCTAACAACGACATCCTACTAACGTTTTAATGCGAAGATGACTCCGTAATAAAGTAACAATAAACATCTTAACAATATAAAACAACTGACAAATTGACACTAACAACGATAAAACGACATCCTATTAACGTTTTAATGCGAAGACGACTCTGTAATAAAGTAATAATAAACATCTTAACAAAATAAAACAACTCACAATATTGACACTAACAACAACATCCTTCTTACATTTTAAGACGTAGACGACTTCGCCAGTTCTTGCGCTACCCTAATCGAATAGTCGGATTGGACCGAACTATAAAGCATGGCAACGAGACACAAGTCATGGATCCTAAAATTCACAGTCAGCCACACTAAACACTAGGCCTCGCCGAATCCAACTAACTATTGGTACATAGTTGATCCACAAGCAAGGCAAGACTAGAATATGTGACTATATGTTCAGGGAAAATCTGGTATCCCATACTTAACAAGGACTCTCCCATCTTAGTTACAAGTACTGCAGAAGGCGCTGATAATGTATGCACTTCTCTGCATAGCTCCACGCATATACAGCGCAGAATTTACCAGAGATTAAATCTCCAAATTCTGTATAAAAAATTGAATGAGAACGCATACTTATGTTGATATTACCTAGTCTTGGAAGAACCATTATATCATATTACAACTAAGTTATTAGCATATAATTCGTCATAAGTATTGTATTATCAGTCTCCTATGGTGGCGCTTTCTTGTGTATTAAGCGGGAATATTAGAGTAAAACACATTATAATATTTCCGACAGTGTGATAATTTTTGTTATCTTCTTGCTCAAGCTTTGATGTACGTACTATATTATGTTAAGTTCTATAAACGAATGATTTTAGAATTTACAATGGTAAATAGTATATACATTCAACATTTAGCTAGTACTGATGACTTATTAAGATAATGTTAAAATTTTTCCTTTTCTTATCTTTTGACCAAAGCGTAGTTGCTATACAAATCCTTGTACTCACACGACTGTCGTGTTTTACAATTGGCAGGATTCATGTCGAAACTCAAGATAATGCTCTTGGACTGGTTGTAGAAAGGGTAAAAGAAGAAGAGGCTGGCAAGTATATCTGCTCCGCTATCATTGATGGCGAGGAGGTGACAACGTCATTCAATCTCGTAGTTCGTCGTAAGTCGATTAACACTAGTATAAAGATAGTGCTGGCAGTTTGTTGAACAATATAACATTTACTATGACGAGTGTTGCTGTCCTTTTCTAAGTGATTATTTATACTTAAGTAGATTACGAGTTACATATGTATATGTAAAGCGATAAAACTCTATAACCCGAGCGCTTTCGAAAGGTGGACCTTTCTTCTTCAGGAGTAAACTGATTCCCAGTTTACCCCTGAAGAAGAAAGGGTCCATCTTTCGAAAGTCATCGGGTTATACTGAAAGAGACAAGTGTTAGATTATAATTTAGCTGGAAGAATCACTAGCGACATAATCAAACCTCCAAATGACCCATACTAAGTTATAATGTCAGCACAGACAGAAATAGTTTCTCGGTACCTAACATTTGCCGAGCAACTAGTTACGTTTGAATTATTAGAAAATACTCTGGTGTTTAGCAAATTTTTGTCCCTTCAAGTTAAACTTTTTTCTAAGCATCAAGATCACGTTTAGCCATAATTTCTGTATTATAAAGGATACTTGTAGGAAATAACCTGCCATATTGTACAATACTGTGTTATAACTTGGATTCCAGAAACTCGACAAATGCGCATGTTCACTATCTCGCTAACATTCAAAACACGTATTGATCTAAATATTATCAACTCGGCAATTCTGTGGAGCTCACTAACACGTATTGATCTAAATATTATGAACTCGACAATTCTGTGGAGCTCGCTAACAGTATTGATCTGAATATTATCAACTCGGCAATTCTGTGGAGCTCACTAACACGTATTGATCTAAATATTATCAACTCGGCAATTCTTTGAAGCTCACTAACACGTATTGATCTAAATATTATTAACTCGGCAATTCTGTTGAGCTCACTAATAAACCGTGCTTGGCAATGGAACTTCTGTCATCCATTATAAAAATAATAAAAGTGTGTTAGTTTAATTACTGAATAACTCAATAGGGCGTACTACATTTTCAAAGATATAATAGCTTGGGATTCTGAATTATACGTTTTGGTAAACTTAAAAACAGACAGACAGACACACATAGATATATTCATGATGTCAGAGAAACACGTAGATTCAAGTCTTAATATCAAATGATAAAAAACCCTTAGGAGCAGAACATGTAGAATCTTAGGAGTTCTGTTTTTATTATACAGTGAGTAGTGAGATCAGTCAAATTTTACATAATTCTCTCGTATTTTTAAAGAAACCCCACAACGATTTTATTTTATGTTATTAAAATTAACTGTTTATTCCCGAAGACACACATAAGATCCAAGTTGATGATTAAATGGTCGGTTTTAATGTTCGTGGAACCTATTCACAATAATGTTATGTTTCTGTGGGGAATTGAAGCATGTTGTTCTGTGATTATAAAGCTATTACCTCTATTAGCACACTAACACTCTAAATGAAATGAGTGATATATATAGGGGTGCAGAAGTGTAGATTGAAATACTGAGTTACCTGAAAAAAACCTGTATCTAACACAACCCCTTTAACAAGCTCATCACACACACACTGTATAGTAATAAATATTACTTAACAGGCTGGATACAAATTATAAAGTGTGGAAATTTAAATAATTGATAATATGACAGGAGCACTAATCTTTTATTATTATTTGGAATATGTTTAATGATGTGACTTTGATGTTATTGTGGGGTAAGTGGACTTTTCACTGAATACTTTGGTGCAAGGACTAATATTAACGATGAAATTATCACAATGTCTTCAATATATCGGTTTGGTAAGATGAGCTCTTAAACACGAAGCTAGTAATTAAAAAAGCTTACAATTACCTTTGGCTGCAAAGTAAAACATGGAATAATAAAAAACCAAATTATTTAGCATTAGGTTTGTTTATTTGTTTTGAATTTTGCGCAAAGCTACACGAGGGCTATCTGCGCTAGCCATCCCTAATTTAGCAGTGTAAGACTAGAGGGAAGGCAGCTAGTCATCACCACTCACCGCCAACTCTGGGGCTACTCTTTTACCAACGAATAGTGGAATTGACCGTCACATTATAACGCCCCCACGGCTGAAAGGGCGAGCATGTTTGGTGTGACGGGGATTCGAACCCGCGACCCTCAGATTGCCAGTCGAGCACCCTAACCACCTGGCCATGCCGGGCCCTTAGCATAAGACAAATTTTTACAGAAGTTTTCCTTTTAGCACAATAATGTTTACTGAAACTATTTTCATACCAATCCTCATTTGATGATTGCAAATAAAACAATTAAAAACGCAAGCGGGAATTTAATGTCTGATTTTGTTTTTGCCCAATAGTTAGAATAGACCTTTATTCGGTAAGTTGAATTTCATCGTTATCTTAATTTAGAGTTCGTTAAGTCATTTACATCGTAATGGCTTTCAGTGAGCGAAGTAAATTATAGGATTAATAATATCTGAAAAATTTTAAAGAAACTCATCAAATTAAGAAAGGGTCAGGTGTAATTTTATTTAATGTGTTTTTTATAAAGCCAGTTTTTTTTATAGGAAGTGTTATTTGAACTCAACTTTGTCACTAAACTAAACCAAAGCAATTCTCAAACTCAGGCTTAAGGTTTTAAAAATGTAAATTTAATGTTTATATTAAATATAGAGGAATTTGAGCTTCTTTGGCATAGTAAGATATTTTTGGTCGGGGAAAGAATTGTCTTGGGCAACGTAATATGTGGATTACGTGTACAAAAAATATAAGGAGTCCAGGCCCGGCATGGCCAGGTGGTTAGAGCCCTCGACTCGCAATCTGAGGGTCGTGGGTTCGAATCCCCGTCACACCAACCAGGCTCACCCTTTCAGCCGTGGGTGGTGATGACTAACTGCCTTCCCTCTAAATTAGGGACGGCTAGCTTTGCGCGAAATTCAAAAACAAACAAATAAGGAGTCCAAATGTTTCTTTCACAATACCGATATAGTCTTTAAACGTTTATGGAATACTTAAATGGAACCCCACCGCATTTCTTTTTGGTTTGAGAGTCGATAAGTTCAAATATTTCTTTTCCTTTTCCTTTTTGAAATAAATCACGGTTCCCTAACCTAAGGATTTAAGAAATAAAATAAGCGTCAATTAAACGTTTTGTTTTCTTAACACCCAAGCACTCTGTTATAAAAACAATGTGTAACCGTATATTGAGTTTAAGAGTTCAGCCTAGTTAGATACCTATTAAAGCAATAGATGTAAGGGCAAATAAAAAAGAACACTTGATTTTCAAACTGTCGGATGGATTGGTTCACAATTTTAGGGTTAAATTCCAGACATTTTTACTTCAGAGAATTTTTATTATTTTCCCCAAGTTATGTTGCTTGATTTATTTTAAAGTAAGTTTATTTTTTCCGTTATCTCTAAAAGCTATGTCCTCAAATAATCAGTTTTAAGAAAAAATTGAAGGAAAAGCACTGAGCATGTCAAAATGTAACATGTTTTTCCCTATCAAGTACTTCGTATTTAATTAAGAAATGATTCCATTTCTCCGAAGATAAAGTTCCTTACCTTCTCATTGCCGATTAAATACTATACTTAGACAAGTAAGTACTAACAAAAGACAAAGTTCCCAGTATACTTCAATTATTAATTGAATTTGAAATATATTGGTATTCAAGAAACAGTAATTTTCTTAGTTTAGAAATTACTTTGAGCTGAAGTTATATTTCAGTAAAAACACTGAGTTTTTTTTTTACATTCCAGTTTTTTAGGTAATTCAATTCTTGAACGGGTAACTAATTCCATTGCTCTCCTTCTTGAATTCAGGGGTTTAACCAAATTTTTATTATCTTCATTAACGTATACGTGGGTCATTGCCAATTTTCAGAAAAGAATCTATTTAAATTTCCTAATTGAGTAAAGGAATTTTATAAGAGTTCAAACAATTTGAAAAAAATCACTATTATTTATGTGAAAAACGTAAAAGAACAGAGTGTTCATTTAAAAGTTTTCATGTCCAGTAAGAGGTAGCCAGAATGAATAAAATGATCCTAGAAGATAAGATACAGAGTGTAATAATCTGCTGCTTTCATTAATATATTACAGATATCAAATATTTTACTAAATTATATTCCTTTTAATACCATTTGTAAACATTTCAGTTCTCCATTTTATACCATGAAGTTAGTTTAAAACAGACGTTTAGGCCTGTTGTTTGTGTGTAAGTGGTAGTTCCTTTTGTATTGCAGCGGGCATAACATTCATAGAGACAAATCCAGTTCAGTACGCCACCGAAGGTAAAAACTTCACCCTCGTCTGCAATGCCAGGGCCAATTCTTCGCCTATTCTCTCCTTCAGCTTTGGAAATAAATCAATCGAACAAGGTTTGTTTGTATATTTTATTGGGCAGTTGTAGATGGTCGATTGCAGACAAATGTATTGATGCAGTTGAAAGTATTCACATAAATCGATATGAACAGTATCCCTACTCATTTGTATAACTTTGTAAGTGGATTATTATTTTTTGACAAAGAAGTTTTCTTGAATACTTAAGTGGGCTAATTACATTTTACATTATGAAACAATACTGTGTTAAATTGTTTTTAAATATATAGGTAACAAATATTATTGCTTGTAAAAAGTAGCCGGAATCACCATGTTAGCAAAAATTATTCAATCGGTCGTTGTAAATTTCACCAGTTTACAAGATATTCATACAACAATTTGGATAACTTGATTCTGTATTATATGCAAGAGTTAACTCATAAATACTCAAGATAAGTTACATTTTTGGACGAATTTATCATATGCCAATGTAACACTTATGAATTATTGAACAAAAACATATACAGAATACTTAGCTATGCTACTTTTTTCATGTTTCGAAAATTGCTTCATTAATGTAGTTAATTTTACTTCTATCGAAATTCAGTAAGTGTAAACTCTTACGTAAGTTTTCCATCACTAGAAGGTGAACGCAGAGCTTCTACAGAAAATGTAACTTGCAAAATACTTTTACTGCTAATTGGTATAGTGTTCTTTCGACGAATCGAGATAAGTTTTGAAAACTAAGAAAAATAGAAGAGTCATTGACAGTTGGTTCACTAATTTTGAATTACTTGCTAAGAAGCTTGCATCATTTTAACTTAAAACTCAGAGGTTAAGTGCAGAACATAAAGTGGGTACTAAATCTGCTCGAATTTATCTATAATAGATATCAAACGTTTATCAGTAGTAATCCTAAGTACATGAAAACTGTGGAACTGAATGCAAAGTTGAACAAAGGCCAGAGCCAGGGGCTTTTGAAATGAACTATTGTAAAATCTTATGATTTGGTAAATCCTCATAAGAATAATTAAAACAGTTGTTTATAACGTAAGTTAGAAGTAAATGACAATAAAGACCATCTTTTACAACTGTATCCATGGTAAATAATGCAGTGATGAAAGGGTTCTTTCATGTGACTTGCAAACGAAACAACTGAAATATCAACAGATCTTAATGATATAGTGTAAAAGGTTGCTATAACTAAAATTCTATCTAATTACTAATAATATCATTTAGCTGAACAATGCAAGGTAGTGGAACTAGATGCAAAAATCAAAGTTTAACCCGAGTTTTAACTTCCACGAATAGAGTGAAATATTTCAACTGAACAATTTACACATGTTCTAATGTGTAGCTACTGAACATGATTGTCCTTTAAAGTAACAAATAAACAGTGGAATATTCTTAAACATCGAATTATGTTTATTACATGAGAAAGTTTAGGAAATTTTGTATAACGATTTTTTCCTGCACATGGCCACTTGGTGTTAACAGTGGAGTTGTCTGGACAAATATGTGAAAAGTCAGTATAGATTAATTCGTTGTATTCAATAATTACATACAAAAAAATCAGTCCTGTCAGAAACCAACAGGAAGGTATGAAGTGAAACTCTTATTTCATTCGATAATTAAATTTACGATAGAAAAACTCCTTTCTTAAAAAATAACGTTTCTCTAACATGCTTAATGATAGGATGGTCAGAAGCGTAACGTACTAAGCAACAACACAAAACATCAGTTGACTCTACTGGTTAATACGTATCTCCAGCCTTGATTAATGGATGTTTTTACAACTTGAATTAAAGCACAGTTTGGAATATGAAGAAGATGGGAGCATGTGATAAACAGGAGTATACATCAAATATTAAAATAATTATTCTTTTGGTGTTGACCATTAACGACCGTTTAGAAGCTAAAAAGAATAAGACTGTGGAAGAAGAGCTTATTGTAGTTTTACTACAAGAGCAACTCAACAGAAAGTAGGTACTACCTGAAACAGATATGGTTGTGTGGCACCATTGTTACAGAGAGTTGAAATATTAAAGTGGTGGAAGCAAGTGATGTAATATAAACCGTTGTCTTGTAAAATTAGAGGTTATGGCGCATAATTATAATACTTGGGACAACCAAATAAGGTTAAAACGTATTTCATGAGTAGTTTAAATTAAAATTGGTTCGTTGTGAAATGGGCCTCTGAATGATATTTCAATTGTAGTATTACTTTCATAAAAACAAAGTTATGGCTTACAAATATTCTTAGTAGTTATTAGTGAGCAAAAATTTCAATGTTTTATTTATTGGATTTCTTTAACACATAATTTTTGTACATCTTATTATAACCCTTATAACAAGCATATCTCCAAACGTACCCTGCGCAAGTTCTGCTAATGGAACATGATCATCTGTTAGTCCTTATAACAAGCATATCTCCAAAAGTGCCCTGCGCAAGTTCTGCTTATGGAACATGATCATCTGTTAGTCCTTATAACAAGCATATCTCCAAAAGTGCCCTGCGCAAGTTCTGCTTATGGAACATG
>NW_013665863.1:797084-801175 GCF_000517525.1 Limulus polyphemus | reverse complement strand
TGGGGGCGTTATAATGTGACGGTCAATCCCACTATTCGTTGGTAAAAGAGTAGCCCAAGAGTTTGCGGTGAGTGGTGATGACTAACTGCCTTCCCTCTAGTCTTACACTGCTAAATTAGGGACGGCTAGCGCAGATAGCCCTCGTGTAGCTTTACACGAAATACAAAACAAACAAACAAACCGATTGACAGAATTAAACGCTTTGGTAAAGTATCCAAACGACGTATAGAATTAGCCATGTCCTATTAGTATTTCTGTTATGTTTGGTATAACGCTACACATATACAGTAGCATAACTCAAACTGTGTCTGAGATTCCGGGATGAAACCAAAAGCTTTAATCCAAATTTGCACCTAATGTGTGCATGAAACAAGTGACGCCTTATCCCTCTCAAGCTGTTCCTACCTACTCCCCACTTATCCACGTAACACTCAAGTGAAAACACATAACAAAAACACAAATACAACATCTAATTTTTTTCATAAAAACTTTAAGTGAAATATAACTTTGTTAAATACGATATTTTTGAAAGCTCTGTCTTCAAACGCCATTTTGTTGTCAGGTAAGTTGACACTCAGCTGGATACAACAACAGAATACTTTATTTAATAGTAATGCAGGCGGTCAATACCACGCAGTGTTCACAAAAGGTTAGTCAACCTTAATTTCCCTAGACAGATGATACTTTCATGCGTTAGGGGTACTAGCAGGAGTATCCGTTCGTTGGACAGGCAAAATACAACGCGTTTGTAACAAAGGATAGGTAATTATGCTTCTGTATATTTTTCTTAACATAATAAACATTAAATGCAATAAAAATACATAAAAGTACCAACATTGAAAAAAGACATGTTTTCTAGAATTCTATTAATATGAAATTAAATGGGGGGGGTCTAATTCCCCTCATGACCTTCCTCATGTCATCCTATATCACTCTGTCAAGTTGTGTTGGTTTGGTAGTTTTTCCGAAATTAAATATGAAACTAGAGGGGGTTCCCCCTCATGACCTTTCTCATGTCAGTCTGTGTCACTGTGTCAAGTTTGGTGCTGATTGATTGAGAAATGTGGAAACATATAAGAAATAGACAACATACACACGCACCTATTGACGTTTATGTGTATAGATGTGCGAGATGCAGCATCTAATAAAAGCTTAAACAGTTTAATTACAATTGTTTTATTTATAGAATATATAATATGCTCCAAAAAATCGAATGAAGAGCGTTGCAAACTTCGGTTGAAAAGTAACAGATTGTGAAAGTGTATTTATGAGCAATAAAACAAATTTAACCATCTATCATCACGTGATACTAGTTCAGTTAAACCCCATTCTAACGTGGACTCATGAGTTTGTTTGTTTTTGAATTTCGCGCAAAGCTACACGAGGGCTATCTGCGCTAGCCATCCCTAATTTAGCAGTGTAAGACTAGAGGGAAGGCAGCTAGTCATCACCACCCACCGCCAACTCTTGGGCTACTCTTTTTAACAACGAATAGTGGGATTGACCGTCACATTATAACGCCCCTCACGGCTGAAAGAGCGAGCATGTTTGGTGTGTCGCGGGTTCGAATCCCCGTCCTTCAGATTGCGAGTCGAGCGCCGTAACCACCTGGCCATGCCGGGCCCCACCCTTTTAGTACAGAAATAGCGTAATTACTGAAAACCAACGTCTAATTATGACAATATGAAACTGATATTAAGGCTATTTATTAATTTCAATACCCTAACTGTCATGCATGTAATTACACTTTGATTTTGTTGTTGTTGTTGGTAGTGGTTGTGGTTTAACTTCAAAATATCCTAAATTCCAATTGTCAAATGTAATACACCTAGTATGTATATTGTGTGCACACGTGCGATACAAAATAATTACATGCTTTGGCGTTTAATTTTACGCTTTTAGTAAGTTTACTATAAATGATTTTTTTTTCGTTCCTTTATTATTTAACTTGCACACGAGCTAGTAAAAAAATGAAGGTGCAGGTCTTATATGTTACACGTAAGTACACGTTTATCAAAGATATGAGTTTATGCTACAAGAATAACGGATAACTGGGACTAGTACAATCTATTAAAATGAAAAATATAAATATCCCGTTCAGGACAAAATAAGGATAAACTAGCCGCAACGCCCAAAACATCCGCCGTAATTTTCTTATTCTATCATTTTCATACACGCCATTTACGCAACGCTTTCTTGACCTTGTGTAGCTTGGCGTGAATATCCGAAATAAACAAACCAAACTGGTTTTATTTCCAATGAGGTGCATATTTATTTAGACGCTTTCACTGTGTAAAATTTCTAACTTCCATAACGGGTTATGATGTTTACATGCTAAGCTCCAAATGTCTTTGAACATGAGCACATAAACATGTTTCACTCCGAATTGACTCGTCTGCAGAGTTTGTGCAAAGAGAAGGATCTTTCGCACTACACTCAGTTAATTAATTCATATTTCTTTGTTTCTATCCACAGCAATCCCCGTCCCACCAAACATGCTCGCCCTTTCAGCCATGGGGGCGTTATTACGTGACGGTCAATCCCACCATTCGTTGGTAAAAGATTAGCCCAAGAGTTGGCGGTGGATGGTGATGACTAGCTGCCTTCCCTCTCGTCTTTCACTGCTAAATTAGTGACGGTTAGCGCAGATAGCCCTCGTGAAGCTTTGCGCAAAATTCAAAACAAACAAACAAACTGTCCACAGCTTTATAGATTACTAAAATCCCTTATTAGTTTCACACGTCTGAACTTTTCAAAAAATAAATAGAAACGTTCTCAGAAAATATTTAACAACTGTTAATCGTGTAAATTTTTTTTGGTGATTTTTATGATCTTTAATTTTTATTTCATTCAAATGCCTTACCCTCTCCAGTTTACTAAACATTTGACTACAGTAGATCCACTAGCACAAATGTTTTTTTTGTTTTTTTCATCTCGATGTTTAAAGTAGGGGAAAACTTTACTTGAAATATGTTGTAAACGTATATATATATATATATGTATGTTTGATATGTTGTAGAATTAGAGAAAGTTAATTCACAATGTGCCATGAGCAAAAAAAAACCTTACAACTTTTAAAAAAGGAGGATACAATACACAAGTGTATCTGATTTAATGATGAGCTAATATTCACTTGAAAAAGATATGTGACGATTGTTTGTTTGTTTGTAATTAAGCACAAAGCTACGCAATGGGCTATCTGTGCTCTGCCCACCACAGGTATCGAAACCCGGATTCTAGCATTATAAGTCCGCAGACATGCCGCTGTGCCATTGGGGGGGGGGGCACTCTATGTGACGAAGAAAAGAAATATGATAATCCCGAGCGCATTCTGATGACGACATTTTAGTGCTGAGAGTAATCGCTCAGGTTAATGTCTCTTTCCTCGTGGTGTATCATTTTTTGCGATCTTTCGAACTCTTTAAACAACGTGAAACTACTTTACGTTGTCTTATTTAGGTGGAACTGTCCTTTAAATTAAATGTTACGCAAAGTTGACGTTTCGCCAATATCAGAACAGTCTTACAGTGTGAACTGAATGTATTGTTACGCTGTCAGAACAAGACAAAACTGTCAGTTTGACCCTGCCTGCCGCGAGACATACAACTACAAGGAGCCTCATCGTCATCATGGAACTGTGACGTTTTTACAGATGATCTCGTCAGCTGACAAGCGGATTGACTCTAAATTTATAGATCACCTTCCCTTTTATCTACGCCACAATAATATTTCATATTGACCTGTTTTGGCTATTACGCGAAGCTCGTGAGAAAACTATTCACATAAATATTTCAATATTTGTCAGCGGTTCATAAAAAGCCTATTAAGAAGCAACTCACACTTCACTAGAAGTTACTGAGTCTGCAAAATACCACACACGCTGGGTATTTTTAAACAGTCTCTCCCCTCAAGTAGCTCAGCGGTAAGCTTGCCGTCTTATAACGCTAAAATTCATATCTTAAACTTATCTGTTTAAAAGCATGTATTGACTTAGATAGGATAGTTACAAGAATATTGATAACTAGCTGGAGTACCCGTCTTCTGGACGGAAATTATGTAAATTCATGATTAATGAAAGGTTATCTTAGGAC
>NW_013665863.1:794165-796953 GCF_000517525.1 Limulus polyphemus | reverse complement strand
CATACAACAGACAACATTATTATATTTATATAGATAAGTCTCGGTTAAGGCTACATATAATATTAAATTTAGATGTAAGTTTACGTTAAATACAGCGTATTGAATAAAAATCTGGTACATTTGAAGTAAATCAAAAACCAAGGCTCAGCCAATAAAACCTGTTTACTGAATATCTTTCTTCTTTAAAATGTCATTCTTGTCACAATGTTTACGCCAAGAAGTTACACTTTGAAATGTAACTAAAATTCAACTAAAGCACAGACAAGTAACCGACTTAGAGCGCTTTTTTTTTTTCTACAATAACCTGTTGGTTTTCTTGTCCCGTTTACGATCATTTTACTGACAAACATACAGTTGCTCATTATTGAAACCGCGGTTCTGTTTAAAGGTAGTTTGTGGCGGATTGTCACAGCTCACGTAACCCAAAATATTCACATGCTTCTACTCATCTGTATAACAATGAAACCCTACAGTGATGTTTGACCTAATTTTTGTCACTATATTTAACTTTCATTTTCAGATTGGCATACGTTTCTTCCTACTAAGTGTACTCGTTCTTAGTTTTACTTTAAACTATCTATATTCCTGTAATTCATGTCCTGTCAATGAAAGAAGAAAAAAAAAGGTGATGTAAAATGTGACCTTTGTCCTCAAATAGTTTTTACAGTAATCAAAACTATTGACTTAAACCGTAAAATATAGCGCCTCCTGGTGCCATATTTTAGTTCATGTATCCCAATAAAGAAATATACAAATTAATTCAGAAATTTCATAGTGTTCTAATGGATAACGTATCCAGACTGTGAACCCGAAGATTCATGGTTTGAGACCTGTTGCTATAAAATAACTCTTCATTTCGAGGCTATGGGTACACTAGAAGAGTAATGGTCAAACCCCGCTATTCGTCAGCTTATGAATAAGCAATATTTATTTTATTCGGATGATCTATTCATCATTGGTCTTTGCTAAGATCTTAAACCAATTAGAATGAACAATAACTTCACATTCTCCTAAAACATGTTCAAGTACACTTCACTTAATGGGAGAACTTATGTTAGCATGTTCTTTAATTCGCGTTAACATTTTTCTATTAGTAGAACCAATATAGCTTTAATGACAGAAAGAACAAATACATTTATAAAATACGTGTGATTGTAAAATTGGAATATTGTCCTTAAATCTAAAGAAAAATCGTAAGCGACAATTAGGTTTAAATAACATCTTAACTATATCTGTCGATACACCCTTCGAATGACAATTTTCAACTGATACTTAATAATTAAGGAATGTCCACCAATGTAAGGTAGACTGATGACAAGAAGTTATTTTGGCACTTCAGTTGTACATGGTATACTAACACTTCGCTTATTTAGAGAATTACGAAGTACTCTATGAATTGCCAAAAGTGGAAAAATTATTTTTACATAAGAATATAGTTTTATAATATTCGTAAGAGTAAACAAATGTATTTTGGGTTATGTAAACACGTGACATTTGTGAAATCTTAACAGACAAAGTGTATATATATATAAAGAGAGATAGAGAGACGCTTTATTTTTCTCGGAGGAAAAGTTAATTTTCTCACACAGATACAAATGAACTATCAAACACATCTATCTAGTCTGCGTTTTCAAGATCTATCGTGAACCACGATAATGATTCATAATATGGATCGCAAGGAATTGAACAAAGTCCTAATAGAACGTTCGGGCAAAAGGGACCTTAAACAGTAAAGATTCAGCTCAGATACACTTTAACACCTTTACTTTTGACTTCTAAGGCTGTACACATATAAAAATATACAACAAAAGCACGCACGTTAGACTTACAAGGAAAATAAAATTCACTCAAAACGGCCAGTTTGTAATTCTTCTTCCTATTATTATTCTCTAGCCAGCCTACAACAAAAACTGCTTGGTATATTGTACCCAAATCTTTTGTAGAATACTAAATAAGATACTGGAAAGGTCGTAGGGGTATTGATTTGTTTCTTCTATATTTTACACAAGCTAAAAACATCATAATTCTTGTGTAAACCACTTGAAGGACATTTGGTGATTCTTTAAAAAGCTTAAGTACAGGGTGAAACAGGAATTACCAGACAATAATAGATGAACATTAGATGACTGTAACATGTATATACTCAATGTTTAGTACACTATATGGAGCCAACTCCTAGGTTATATATGAAGTGAAGGACTACAAAAAAAAATCAATACACACAATATTAAATTTTATTACACATATTTGTAGAATAATTACTTTAAAAGACACGAAAGTTTATTTAAAGTGATGTTTTAGACGTATATGTTTTACTTGAAAAGGCTGATTTTTCTACTGGTAAAATTTTATACGCACTTAGTAGGGGTTGTGTCTTAGTCTAGGCATATATTTTTCCCATTGCTATGCATTACAAATATAGAGAATTTAGTTATATAAAAACTATAAATGCTAAATGTATTCTCAGTGAAATCTCCATGACAATCTCCAGCTGCGATCATGTAGTCAATAGTTATAGCTACAGTAAATCATCATGAACCGTATCACCTAGTTACTAGTTACGTTTATTATCATTATAGTGTATAGAGTTAGCTACCATGTCAAGTAATCCTTTGGCCATAGTTGAGCATAAAGAAGTCAGCAAACAATATAAATAAAAAATTGGAAATTTAAAAACCTGCAATTAGGGATCGTAAAAAAAAATATAGGAACAAGGCTGGAAATACTGTAGATATTGTTTACTCAAACTAGAAATGCTTATTTTGACTTCACCAAATGTGATTCTAGG
>NW_013665863.1:790697-793377 GCF_000517525.1 Limulus polyphemus | reverse complement strand
TACCCCTTCAAGCCGTCTCCAGCCATTATTAGTCTCAAAGTGGGTTCCTCGTCATCAAAAATTGTATCTAGCCAATTGTTAGTATACATCCATGTACAGGGTGGCCCAAAAGCTGCTCTTCACTAGTTGTACCAAAATTCGTCACATCATTTCTGATCAGGATATTACTGCGAGTGTGAGGGTGATATTAACTCATGATATTCCACAGTGATGAACATGCTTATACTTAGATAACATGCAGATAAATATGGATCGTTACTGGGGCAACTGACATGAATTATATATATGCATATACTTCTATTTATCTATTTACTTATTCACATCAGAATTTAGAATTGTGGCCATTGTAAAAGCATCTTAATTATAGTTGAAAGTTCATTGTGCTTGCTGTGGTAATACAACATAAAAGTCGGATAACACAATAACTAAATCTTTACTTCTAGATAAATAGATAGATAGATTTCTGTCTGTTGGTTAATAGTATTTGAACACAAACCATTGAAAGACTTATTTACGCGCCCCCTAGAGGCTCAGCGGTGAGTCTAAAGGCTTACGACAGCAAAATTCACATTTTGATACCCATGGTGGGCAGAGCACAGAAGTACCACTGTGTAGCTTTGCGCTTAACAAAAACCAAATCAAAATGCATATTGTAACATCTCCGTTCGTTAGTTGATTTTCCGTAACTTCGTTCCGACGAAACTTTAGCGACACAAGTCCTTTCTTAAATAAAACTGGTTTATTCTTTCCGAATACAACTTTACGATACACTTAATTTCAACAGTCGCTCTATAACAACACTATAATTCACGTCTCACGAGGCCAACAATATTTTGTCCGCTTACATTCAATTACTCATTACACTGTTGTTCCGTCACGTTGTGACCATCTTATATATATATCATACCACCCCAATCTAGTAAATGCTAGGGCATTCTTGAAGGAACAGGATATTTCTAGAAAATAGGTGGCGTGATACTAGTTACGTGACCTCGCTGAAAATTCTTGATTAATGAAAGGTTATTTTAGGACATGAAAGTTACTTCCCTTATATGTAAATGTAAAAACTGCAAAACACAAAATGTGAAAACGCAAGTTTGCATTTATTTCCGCAAGGACCCAACCAACCCTCATGCCAAATTTGGTGAAGATCCATCAACAGGGGACGAAGTAGTGGTAAAAAACGCCCATAAAAACCACAAAACGCAAAACTGAAAATTTTTATCTCCCCATGAATCCAACGAACCTCCATAACAACTTTAGTGAAGATCCATCAACAGGGGGACGAAGTAGTGGTAAAAAAATACCCATAAAAACCACAAACCCAAAATGCAAAACTGAAAATTTGTAAGCATCTCCCCATGGACCCAACAAATCTCCATAACAAATTTGGTGAAGATCCATCTGCAGGGGGTGAAATAGTGGTAAAAAACGCCCATAAAAACCACAAAACGCCAAATGAAAAAATGAAAATTTGTATGTAACCCCCACATGCAACTAATCAGTCTCCATGCCAAGATTAGTGATGATTCATCCACACCCTGCGAAGTAGTTACATGAACATACAACAGACAGTACAATTTTATTTATATGGATGTTATTGTGCGAAATACAATACAATAGTTGTGAGAATAACTCGTTAAACGTTTTGGTATTACCGGAATACGACCGAATTCTTTTGTAAATTCTGCAGTTAAACACACACCTCAAAAATCTTAAGTTGCATATATCCATAATATTAAACGAATTGTTGGAGGTATATTAAACTGATTACCTGAAATATCCTATTAAAAATAGCGTATTCATAATCTTCATATTGGGAAAAACAAATATGCATTGCCTCTGAACAGCCTCCAAATTTTAAACTTTCTGTGATTTATTATACGATATTCGAAGTATAAAGAAAGTAAAGATTTATAACAGTATTTTCAGGCATTTTTCGTATTTGTCATAAAAAACTAAATATTTCATTACTAGGTGGCGCCCTTCACAAAGTGCTCATTGAATAAAACGAGTTTATGTAGAACTCAAACTATCCTGCCCTAAAAAAAATACAAACTTCTCACCCTTAATCAATATTTAAATTATGGTTTATATACAGCTTAATAAGAAAAACAAATAAAATACTACTCCTTTGTGTTCATTATATCAAATGAGAAAACATCTGTTATCCAATGTAAATCGTGTGACCCTGGAAATATTTGATGGCATATGACTTTAGAACAAGCTGACACTATTGTAAACAATTGCTTTGAGGGGGGGTCAGGTATGAGGAAGGAGAGAGAGAGAGTGTGTTCTAGGTCGTGCCAGGAGGAGTGCGTGGGTCGTGAGTCAACCATGTCAATTCAAAGAATGGTCTTTCTTTAATCGCAACCTACCCAGTACACGATTTGGTTGCCCAAAATCTAACTGCGTACAATTTATATATCTTCTGAAGTAACTGTATATACACAGATTGATAGAAATGTTTCTGGTCACTAATATCAGAAACGATTATAAAAAACAATAGAATGGGTTCACAAAAACGCTGTACCCTAGTATTCACAGATGTTGTTTACTAGTTCCTCTGTGGCTCAGATGTAAATCTGAGAGCTTATAACGCTAAATTCTGGGGATCGATCCTTCAAGTTAGACACACCACGAATAGCCTACTGTGGGACATCGATACGTCTTGGAATTT
>NW_013665863.1:789028-789998 GCF_000517525.1 Limulus polyphemus | reverse complement strand
CACAGCGGTATGTCTGCGGACTTACAACGCTAGAAACCGGGATTCAATACCCGTGGTGGGCAGAGCAGAAATAGCCGATTGTTTAGCTTTGTACTTAACTATAAACAAACAGTAATAAAAGAATTGTGTAGGCAAGTAAATTACAAAATGTATTTTATATTTTTACAGTCAAGGAATGTGTCTTGTTCAAGGACAAACAGAATGTTGCGAACAGGTTTCGAACTCGTTACCTTCCAAATAGAAGACATTTTCTGCTCCTGGTATTAAGATCAATATTTCTTTGATTCAACTGCTTGACTTGAGTTTTTTCAATTTGGAAAGTTGATATCGGCATAGAAATAGACTTGACAACTGTTTAAAAAAAAAAACTTCATTAACCATAAAATTATCGATGGACCCTATCAGCTTTTTGAACACAATTTTTATAAACTATTTATGCACTAAATTGCTCGTGTATCCATGTGTTTATGGTTTACTGAGTCCCTAATGACATAGCAGTCACACAAATAGAAATATCATGTTGCAATGAATCTCATAACTACTTCTGGGAGTCCCCTATGTATTTTACTCTGAAAATGGGTCATTATACCCATTTCTATTTTATTTTTGCCACTTTTCTACGCTGATTATTGCAATTGTTTGTTTATTTATATTATTGCAAAGTCACCCTGGGCTATTTGCTTTGTCTACCGCGAAGAATCGAACCCCAGATTTTACCGCTGTAAGCCCGTAAAAATATCGCTGTCCCACCGGGAGACTGGCTATTGCAACAAAACTCCTCATATGATGCAATACGTAGACCAGTGAACGACAAGAAAGCAAGTTTGTAACTTGAGGATTAAGATGTTTTGAGTATTGTTACGTCTCTGGTCGTTTGTTAATTTTCCGTAGAAATTCTTTCCGAGAAACTTCAGCGATACAAGTCCTTTCTGAAATAAAACTAGTTTATTCTTTCTCAACTCAACTTTGC
>NW_013665863.1:779822-788257 GCF_000517525.1 Limulus polyphemus | reverse complement strand
AAATTCGGGAATTCATAGCACATTTATTTGTTTTATTTCCCTACCTCGCTTATAGATATCTCTTTATCCGATAATAATAATAATAATACACATTACGGGATTGTACAATCAAAACAATATTATACGTTCTAATAAAAAAGGGCTTATTTACAGAAGTCAGAAACAACACAATAATGAAACCGAAGAGAGTAAACTCACTGTTCCAACATACACAACGTGGCACCGCCAGCAGGGTCCATAAAATTAGCATTTCTGTGCAGTTTGTTCGCTTCTCAAACCGGAAGATGTTTTAAACATGTCCCGCTAAACAACTTTTATGCATTTTATTGTCTTGTTTTTCTCGGGGGGGGGGGGTAATTACCACGCGAGTAGATCACGAGAATGCCTAGAGCGCTCCCCTCCAAGTCATTCTTTGTGATGGCATTGAAACATCGACCCAGAGCTTTCCATTCAAATTGTAAATACTGAATATCAGAACAATGTTGAAGCAAGAGGGCATATATCTCACTACTAACTTATTATAAAAGTAATATATATATATATATATAATTCCACATTACTAAATAAACGTCCCCCAGTGACTAAGCGGTAAGCTTCAGTGCTTATAACGCAAGAATTCGAGGTTTGACTCCTGTCGCAGATAGCCTATTTTATGCAGCTTGGCAGTATGTGACACAGCAGTATGTTTGCGAAATTACAACGCTAAAAACCTGGTTTCGATACCGGTGGTGGGCAGAGCAGAGATAGCCCATTGTGTAGCCTTGTGCATAACTACAAACAAACAAACAATTAAACAAGTAACAAGGTTGTATTCAACTGCACTAAAATGATACTTACTCAATACCAAAAGTTTTGTAAAGATAACGAAAAAGACAAATCAACTTTAAACAACAATCATTTATTGGAAATATATCGATATTTTGAATTTTGATTTAGACATGCAAAGTATTTGTTTTAATATTGTTTAACTGTTGGATCAAATAATTAATAGTCGTCCCTAATTTTGAACTGATAGACTAAAAGAAAGGCATCTAGTCAACAGCACCGACCGCCAACTCTTGAACTATTTTTTTGACAAACCAATGGAATTACTTAAGGTAGCACAATTATTCTCAGGGTTCCTGAACCAAAATCTGGTATAGTGCCAAACTTACCATTGACCTGTTTCAGATATTAGTGAGGTTGCAATCAAATATGACAGGAGTACCCCTCCACCCCCCATCCCTGTAGCTCAGCGGTAAGTTTGTAAACTTATAACTCTTAAAACCGGATTTCGATACCCGCGGTTAACACATCACAGGTAGTCTTTTGTGTAACTTTGTGCTTACCAACAAACAAATGGTAGGAACGAACGATAAATAGCGTAATAAGGCATGGTATGGATTTGTTTAATTTTAACCCAATGTGCAAAGGCTTGATCCATTTGAACCGAACCCGTATTGGAAAAGTATTGTTGGCTATATATCTGAAATTACTACGCGTATCTTTACGAAATGAGGTAAGCTTTTGTAAAAAGTGCCCAGTAAAAAAAAAAAATATTATTTTCTGTTTAAATACGTTTTTTTTTAATCAAATTATTTTTTTATTTTATGCAATTTTGGTAGTTCCTCAATTTTATCATCAACACGCCTTGTTAAAAATATATTTTTCTCTTTAATTGCCTATTTTAAAATATCAGATTAAACTTTTACATCATACAATCTTTGTCGTTCCTGTTTAATTCTGTACACCATACAATCTTGGTAGCTCCTCAATTCATGATCGACATACCTTGCAGTTAGTTAGCAGCTTGGAATTATGTTTCAATTTACGCTGTACAACACACTTTCTGAATGAACATATGCAAGTTAGATCAACGATATAACTAATATTTTTCAGTTCATTTCAGTACCAGTAAACTGAATACAAATTGACGTCAAACTATAGCTGTGACAAATGCCTTATTAAAAGATATTGAATAATCACCTGCGATTAGTGTTAATAAAATACTTCAATACTTGGCACTATATCAATGATGAAACCCATGTAATATATTGTTTACCTCTCTGCCACTTTATACAATTCTATCATCAAGTGCATGATACTTCCAACATTTTGATGAATGCCGCCTCAGCATAATGTAACTCAGCTGTCAGTCTTATAGCGCGCCTATGGCCTCAAGGTGCGAAGTGAGTTTTTGTCACGCTAACCACTAGACCAAGCCCGACCAATTAGTAACAGAATCTTCTGAAGGATCCTAGAAATTTCTGGCTCTTGCCTAATGTATTCTTTGAGAAAAGTGTCTGTTTGCTTAAAACTGGCGAACCGATTATCCCCAAACCTGGCATATACCCTTAGAGTCAACCAGAGGGTTATATAGAAGGTCAGCGTTCGAATCTGACTCCCTCAATGTCGTTCCCGGGGGCCTTATTCATCCCCATGCGTTTAACCGAAACGTCAGTTAGCATATTTTTTGTGCATGTATATATACAAAACAAAATATTGACAAATTAAAGTAATGAAGATTTTTGTTAAATACAAGTTAATATTTTAAAAAAATGCAGAATATTATTTAGTTCCGGCTGAAACGTAATTTATCAGTTAAGTATCGATATTCCGCGCTTAGTTCTTTGTTCGCATTCACGGATCTATCTCCAGACCCAAGCAACAAAATAAAAATTTGTCCGTGTCCGAACCCGCAATATTTCTCTGGCCTTGAGAACAAGTCTAACAGGTATTCTTCTTCTTTTTAATCAACGGTGAACGTTTTGAACCCGTGTTATTTACCGATGATGTGATAAATATTATTTTTTTCCCGCCAGCCACATTTTCATTGGCAAACATAACGGTGCTTTTTAAACACAAGAAGAAATCGTGATGAAATCTTGTTTAAAAAAAAAATACCGCCAAGATAAACAGTAAAAAAGAACGAAGGCCATGCTAATCAAGGACACCATTTATTATATCCATTTATTTATTATAATGTTGGTATACGACCTTGACTGGATAAAAAAATAAAGCCAAGTGAAGAAGCTTCACAATGCAAAAGGGTTAAAGGTCGTCCGACAAGTTTCACATAAACGTTTTGAGCCTTTCCGCTGAAGTACTTAAGCCTAAATATAATTAAGTTAAACTTAAATCATAGTTAGTAAAATTCTTTCTAATGCGCCATGTAATGTTCGATTCGAGTCCACGTGTTTTCTTTATGACGTGCAAAAAGCTACATATATTTTATTTTACTTGTTGTTAAGTACAAAGCTGCAAGAAGGCCTATCTATGCTATGCCCACCGCAGGTATCGGAGCCCGATTTGTAGCATTATAAGCCTTTAGGCTTACCGCTAAACCACTGAGGTTTAATATAATGGATGGTATGTTATATGCTCTATAATATGACAGAATTATATTATGTCTCATGAGAAGCTTTACGCAAACTGCTGTATTATACGGTCCAAGCCCAAAGCCGTATTATATTTAATGACATATTACGTTCTGTGATTTTGTTTTCCATCAGAATCATTTTCAAAACTAAGCAACAATAACAAAACAGAAAAGGTTTAGAAAATAATCCAAGCACCAGCATACTATTTACAAAATCGTCTTGTTCTGTTACAAACGAAAGTTAGCGTTCTTGTATAATGTCTGGTAATAATCAAATACCCCCCCCCCCAGTGGCTCATCGTTAAGTCTTGTAGGCTAATAACGCTAAAAAACAGGTTTCAATACCCGTGGTGGGCAGAGCACAGATAGCCTATTGTGTAGCTTTGTGCTTAACAACAAACAAACAAGATAAGCAAACTTATATACTTGACACTTTTGAAGAGATTTGTTTTATTTAAAGTAAACTTAGTGTACTTTTTAAAACGTTTTAGTAATTCATAATGGGGTTTTTATTAAATAAATTCTATCTTAGATTTTTCCAAAAATGATTGTCACAAAGACCTTCCAAAAAATTGGTTATTTCTCATCTTCGAAACAACTTAGAAGTAGGGTACTATCTAGGAAAAATTATCCTATCATTCCCTCATTCGTGAAAATAATTGCCTTCCCAAACAATGTATCATAACTTTCATAAATCATAATTTGAGGTTATTTAATAGTGTCTTAAGTGCGCAATTAACGTAAATATGTTTCAGTGTAATGTCGTGCTCATCAACACGTGCTTATGTAGCTATATGATGATTCAGCATTTGTGTGTTTTACGTTATAATGGAGAACAATTAAACTTCTTAAACTTCCACGTTCCTCACTTTTATATTACTTGTTTTACTTATAGGTTATATAAACAAGGAAAAGTAACACGTGTTATCATCTCAGACAGGTTTAAAACGTATCAGAGTCAAGTTTCTTGCATTCAATAAAAGTCTTCGCTGCTAAATTGACGAATAAATGGAGAAACAAAATAATTTAGAGCTATCAAACTTTTTTATATTTAAAGTAATCATTGACCAGTGTTGCAAAAAATAACGAGTTCTTACGAAAGGTTGGATGTCATTAAAGACCTGAGATGATCCGCTTTGTCGCTAATTGGTAAATTGGGATCGGGATCAACAGCTGTAGGAAATCTTGAATAGGTTATCTGTCACAAATAAAAATATAACAAAACGAGTTTAAAAAATCGTATTATGCACAAGTTGTGCTTTAATATGGTGTGTAGAAGAAACATGACCAGATTTGGAGTGGCCCTCTGTTGAAATGTGAATTAATACTTGCAGGGAACGCTGTGGATATGGATATGCTAGTTTGTCGCAGAAACAGTACTTCATGGAGGACTCCAGAAACTTCAAAGGTGCAAAACGCGTGTGGGAGTGGCAAAGAATAATGGAATACACACAACAATGTATGTATCCTCATTGGAGGGAAAGGGAGGGCGGTACAGAACCTCTTTCAAACACTTGTAAATACTTTCATGAAAGCACGACAATAATCCACTAAAAATTCAACTGTCAAAACTACGTTATGTCAGATTTAGTTTCCACTGTTTTATGCGACCATTTATTGCTTTTGCTACCCAATACCTTAAAAGTCTTGACTCCCAGAAAGAATGGCATCTGGGTTTTCACAACAGCCACAGTTGTGTCTTGACGCGAATATATTCAACATCAATTCAGGATACGTGATGAGCGATTACTGCATCATTTTTATCGCATATCAGCGATATGTCGAACAACAACGATGGACAGAGCCATCATTTGTTTGGCAGGTGACCTCTGCTAGTTCGCACCATAATTGTAACTTCGCTTACTTGACGCTCGTCTCTAAATGTATGCTACTTAAAATTGGGATGGCAGTACTGCTGTTTTCTTCTGCCAAAATGTCTCGTGCAAAAGGACGAGTATGGTTGGATATCCATACTAGCAAGGCTGATAATGTGTCCATATCTAACAAACAGAGGAATAAAATTGCTCATCAAAGCAGAATAAGCCGAGAATATTGTTGTCTTTGTGTGAACGTACTTTCCAAACCCAGAATTATAGGCGAAATTATGTTAAGTACTCGAGTGTGAAGGCTAATGAGAAAAAAAAACAGACAGGTTTGCACAGATCTTTCATGAGTATTCTTCAAGAATGAAATCCTAAAACACAGGTTATTCTAGTAAGCTTAAAGAGTCCACCGTCATTAAGTTTGTAAGTCTGTCCTACCTGATTTTCTTACTGCATCATGTGTGTTTTAGGAAAGATCAATCACATATTTCTATTAAAATACCATACCAACTGTAACAGATGTAACTACCATACCAACTGTAACATAATAGATATGATTACCATACCAACTGTAACATAATAGATATGATTACCATACCAACTGTAACAGATGTGACTACCATACCAACTGTAACATAATAGATATGATTACCATACCAACTGTAACATAATAGATATGATTACCATACCAACTGTAACAGATATGACTACCATACCAACTGTAACATAATAGATATGATTACCATACCAACTGTAACAGAATAGATATGATTACCTTACCAACTGTAATAGAATAGATGTTATTACTATATCAACTGTAACAGATGTGATTATCATACCAACTGTAACAGAAGTGACTACCATACCAACTGTAACAGATGTGATTATCATACCAACTGTAACAGAAGTGACTACCATACCAACTGTAACAGAACAGATGCGATTACTATACCAACTGTAACATAATAGATGTAACTATCATACCAACTTTAACAGAACAGATGTGATTAGCATACCAGCTGTAGCAGATGTACAGATGTAGTTAGCAGCATCAGGATGAACTCGAAAAGACAATATCGCACATAAGAAATGCTTCGATTCGTGCTTCGAGTGTTTCAACAGTCAACTGAGTACGTTTTGGGTACAAAACACATATGGCATGACTGTCTAACCCGGTATTCAGTCTTAAACACTTGGGTTTTGTACAGTCTGGCTTTACTGGTGATGAATCAGGAATGGATTGTAAAGGAAGAGAGTAGTTTAGGTCACCTCTACAATTTCAATGTAACCAGAAGGGGGTGATCAAACGCAAGGCACTTGGAATAATAGTGCTGTTGATGTAATTTGGTACAAATGACACTATTTTTCACACGGTGTTTGTTCTCTCTTTGAAAGTATATTTTTAGTTCAACATCGCGTGGTCCTGACGTGCCTTCTTCCGTTAAGTCCATATTTCATATGCTATACAACATATATGTCTTCCTTCAGTATGATTGGGTGATGTCTTTTTAATCTTCTTCGCTGTAATCCCAATAAATCACCCAATAAACTTTCCAATTTCACCAGATAATGTAATCGTAATTTCTAATGTGTAACCACATGACTGGCTCTAGTTAGCGAATTGGAATTTACTTGGCTGATACGTAGGGCATAAGAAACGTCTAGATTTATTTGCGTCACAACAAAATACTCAAATGCTTCGAAATATGATAAAAGACAGATTTTTAAGATAAACAATAGTTGTATGACAAAACAGTTCAGAACCATCTTTAAACAATATCACCTTTTAATATTTATCACTGAAGTTTTTTTTTTAAATATGGCGATTACATTAAAAATGGATGCCAAGTACTTAAAATGGCCTTAACTGAGCCAAACTGTACAAGTTGGCCTATTATAATTCTATACACTTGGAGAAAATAAGGACGTAGTAGTGGACAAGCTCATTTCTCTCGGTAGTTCCATGACAGATAAAACAACTTTCGTAACAAATATTTATTTTCTGGCTATTACTTGAAAGCTAAAGCGCCATCTTACACAACCTTGTTCTTTCCAGTAAAATCGAATATGGACCGTTTTAGGCCCATATTCACACTCATTCTTTCACAACATGTAAAATAATTTAAGATCGGCTGTTTTTATGACGAGAAACCTCTTAATGTTTATCCATAAAGTGAAATTTAAATGAAAAATGAAATTTTATGTATTTGAAATTTAAAAGCGATATTAATTGCAAATAAGAGGAAATAGTATTTTCAATAGAAACGATAACTTATACGACATAAGAAAGATACGACCATATCAAGGATCGCTAAGGTTCAAGTATAGCCATTTATACTTTAAAACCACTAACTAGAGGGAGGACAACCAGTCAACAGCACTTGCCGCCTATGTGGCTACTCTCAACGAAATAAAATTATAATATCTCACAGCTGAATATGCAGAGTATTTTCAAGAACATATTGCAACCTTGGTCCTCTGGTCCGCAAATCAGAATGCTAATCGTAAGTCTAAGTCTGGCCTTCAATATGAGGATGAATAAAATATATGATATTTCATCCAATTTTATCCATTGTAGTTTGCAACACAGAGCATCTTTATACCTGAACTAGATTTGAATAAAAACATTTATATGATATTGTGTTTTTCAAGTTGATCTAAAATCATGTTAAGATTGTTCTTTCAGGTCGATGCACAATTTAAGTTGATGCGTCCTGGGTAGGAGACTCCTTCGACTCTCATAAGTTTTTGTTGCGTGAAAGTGGTCCTGTAGCTGGTGGAAGGCCTTCTACAGCAACAAATGAGAACCTTTCAGACACGGTGACAGGTTGTATCTTATCAAGTTGAACGAGGTCATCTTGCCAAGTTAAGAAGCATGATCTGGATTTTGAAACAACATAACTTCCATCCTTATCCCAGAAGATGATACATACTATCAAATATAGTTTGTGAATGGTTCATGGCACAAGAGTAAGTAACGAACAGTTTGCTCAGAGTGTGTTTTGGACAAAAAAATTAAATGGTAAAGTAAACCCTCACAATTGACGATACTGTTCTCAAAAAACCCACATTGGGTTTCAAGAATCTAAGACCAAGGAGCGGGCCCGGCATGGCCAGGTGGTTAGGGCGCTCGACTCGTAATCTGAGGGTCGCGGGTTCGAATCCCCGTCACATCAAACATGCCAACCTCCGCCTTTGCCTGGTCCCAAGTCCAGGATGAGAAAGGAGGAGGGTTGGGCGTGGGGCTAGCAACT
>NW_013665863.1:773172-778838 GCF_000517525.1 Limulus polyphemus | reverse complement strand
TTTACAGGAATAAAAAAAACGACCAAGGAGCAGGTAAATTGATGGTTTCATGTGGCCTAATAGGACGTAACGATGCTGGTTCCTTTTTAACCCATAGGACAATTACTGGAGAAGGCCAGCTTAGATTTTGAAAACACACTCGATGATTTATGGTTTTAGTAAGACGATGCACCATCCCACTATGCATTGGATGTCATGTAATACCTGAATGTCGTTTTTCCAGACAAATCGATAGGGCCTTGTCGGCCTGTGGCATTGCCTGCGCGCACTCCTGACTTTACCCAATTGACTTTTGTCTATATTTTCTTTTGAATGTACCTGCTCAACTATAGCAGGTAAATTAGGTAGTCAACTGCCTAAGAATGGTAAAATCAATAAAGGTTTTTTATTGTGCTTTTGTTTGTTGAACATTTGCGCAAAGCTATTCGAGGACTGTTTTCACTAGCCCTTCCTAACGCTGAAGTGATAGACTAGAGCACAAGCAACTAGTCAATACTACCCACCACAAACTTCTGGGCTACACTTTTATCAATGAATGGTGGGATTGACCGTCACATTATAACACTTCCACGGCTGAAAAGGCGGACATATTCGTCAACGGGCTTGATCCCGCGACCAGAGATTGCCACTCGAAGCCCTAACCATTAGGCCATGTCAGGCCCCGAAACGTTTTTTACGCCATTTGTCATGTCTTACTGACTAGAAAATTGTGTCCATAGACATAGACACTGTAAGATAATTAATTTGGAAATAAAACAACTAGATCGTAAAGAAGTAATTACAGCTTTGCAACATAAGATAAATAAATGAATAAGAGGAGAAAATTCAAGTTCTTCTAAATCCAAACTGTTTGAAGTAAGACACAGATAGGCTTAGTAAAGTATTTTGTCACACCTTCAGAGATTCGAACAGATAGGCTTAGTAAAGTATTTGTCACGCCTTCAGAGATTCGAACTGATAGGCTTAGTAAATTCTATGTCACGCCTTCAGAGATTTGAAGTGGAGAATCACGATAGCCTCCGCAGCCGCAACGACGCGAACACTACAAATAGTGAACCGCAACGTTAGCAGAAGAGTGACAATGTGTCGTGATATCAACAGTCCACATACAGAATAGCGGCAAAGATTTGTTTTGTTCGTTTGTTGTTAAGCGCAAAGATACATAATGGACTACTTGTGCTGTGCCCACCACTAGTATCGAAACCCAGTTGTTAGCGATACAAGCCACTGGGAGGCAACAGCTGTAAAAGCAAGAATTAGAAGAATCGTAGTGTAATGTTACGCAACATTTTTTATCATTCCGTATACGCATTTGTTTTACTGTTTCCAAGTGCATCTATAAATCCCCCCCCCCCCCAGCCAGTGGCACAGCGGTATGTCTGCGGACTTACAACGCTAGTAAACGGGTTTCGATACCCGTGGTGGGCAGAGCACAGATAGCCCATTGTGTAGCTTTGTGCTTAACTACAAACAAACAAAAGCATCTACAAAAAAAGACAAAATTTAAAAAAAAACGGAAAGATTTATCATTGTATCTTATATAAAATTGGTGCTTAAAGACTATAACAGATTAAATAATAATATTACATTATTTATAATGTTTCAAAAATAAAGTACAGCATCTCTTTCAAGATGTTATTAGTTAAGAGAAAACAGTATTTATACTTTTGACGAAGACAAAAGTAGTTCGGCATGTTTCACATATTGAACGGGACGACATATTAATTGGATACATGATAAAGGTAAACAAACATTCCTATTAAGCTACACATAGAATTTCAGCATGAAATGTTAATTGGATACATGATAAAGGTAAACAAACATTCCTATTAAGTTAAACATAAAATTACAGCATGAAATATTAATTGGATACATGATAAAGGTAAACAAACATTCCTATTAAGCTACACATAAAATTTCAGCATGAAATGTTAAACTTCGTGTTGCTATTTTCAAATGATGAACGATTAAATTCTAACCACAGCTTGGAAAAGCTATAACACCTTGTTTCGTATCCAAAAACTGAAAAAAAAACAACATTACAGTAAATCACCAAACGACAACTTTATTACTTTATGAACATTGGTTGTAAATAACTGTATGCGTTCTATAGATAAAAAGTAACCCTGGATGAAGAGGTTTATGCTTATTAGTTACTTGTCCCACATCTGGAATTATTTCTGAGCCAAAGAAGAGAGTAAAACCACCCTCACATCTCCAGCTTGACCCTTGACTTTGTGACGTAACTTTCTCTTCCTAATTTTATAAGTTTAATTCTGCTTACCTGACGCACCATCTAACCCACATACCTTTTTTAGGTTTAGCCTTGAAGCGATCTAAGAGCTGAAATTTGGTATAAAAGGAGATGGAAGAGTATACAGTTACTACCAATCTTTATTGAAAGTTGTTTATTGCAGGTGAACAATAAGAGGTAAGGGAGTCAGTTTCTCTAAAATTAACTTTAAAATGAACCTTTAAAAATAATAAATCTTTTGTACTTTGTGGAATTTAATTTAATATTTAAACTCTATATAATTCATTACTCTTCCTCTTCAATACGAACGTAAATCGATGTATTATAACTATCGTGTTTAACTAAAACGTAGATATTTACAAGATAATGACTTTGACAAACTTTTAAGACAATTCAATCATATTTTTTTCTTCTTAGCAGGGAATCACGATGAAAGCTGTTTATCTATTAGGTAAGTTTTTGTTGTTTTTTTACATTTTAAACATAAAATTGTTTAGTATTGAATGTATGAAACGTTCCTGTTTGTTTATTTTTCTATTGAAAAATTCTTAACTTACTGCAATATGTTTTGCTAACGTAAGATTTGTTTTCGTTTTGTTTTTTTTTCGTGAACACTGTGTAAATTCTGTTCAGTTTGTTACAGTTGCACCATAAATAGTGAAGAAGAAAAAAAGTTAAACGAATTTCGTTTCTTGGCGAACTCTTAAAATATTACAAAACTGTTCTTAAACTTAATGTGTATTTCATAAGGCACGTATTTTTTAATCGAAATCAACGCTCTTCTTTAAGTGTATGATTGACACGTGAAAAACAGACCGACGACATTATTTTAATATAAGAATTATGTTCTGTAATTTGAGAAGATCAGTTCTGCTCTGTGAACATCAGAGTTGAGATTAGTAGGAAGAATATTTTTAATAATACTATAATAAGATAAAATATTCGTTTTTATACAAAATGTATTTGGTGAATTGTTTTGTCTGGGAAAATGAATTCTATTCATATTGATACTAATTGATAAAGAAAAATTATTTAATGCGTCACACTCACTAAACGTCATTGACACTTTTACTGCTATACGTAAGAATTTGAATTATATGGAAATATATTAAAAATACTAAAAACATATACGATACGATGTACTGTTTATTGTTGGATTTTTAAATACAAGAAATATAAAGTATCATATAGATTAATTTATATTAAAAATATATTAATAATAAAGTATATCGTACACAGTTCAATTAATGCATTTTGTATTTCTAAGTTTACTCTATAACTATTTGATTTTTATCTAGTTAAACAACACGTTCTTTTTTCGTAATTCGTATTTAAATTATTATGTTCCTACTGAAAGAAACTGCATTATCTATTTATTTCAGCTGCTTGTTTTGTTATTGCCCATGCTGCAAATCTTAAGGTAAGTTCCATTTCTAGTAAGTCCTAACACAGCTGTTTAATCTCGCCACAGATTCTTGTCACCTAAAATGTTACCTATCATTTATGATTGACGAAATTAATCTTATCAATTATTATTAATAATGAAATAAGAATAAACTAATGTTCAATATTCCTCTATATCTGTTATTCTTCGATGTTAGAACATTTTCATAAACGTAACTGATTCATTTTAACACCTCCATAGCGAACAATGATATCAAATAGCTATGACGACTCTCGAAACAGTTTCACTTAATTATCACCGTTTTATGTGATTTTTCCGCTGAGGAACGTTATTAAATGAATGCGTTACTGTCACGAAGACGATTCAGAAATAACAGAGAACGTGAAAATTTCATGTATGCTTAGTTTTAATAATATTTGTTAAAATCTGTTTACTCAATCATAAATAATAGGTAAAATTTTAAATATGTATCTATAATATTTCATAACTAGCTGGAGTACCCGTTCCCTGGGCGGAATTTATGTAAATTTATGATTAATAAAAAGTTATCTTAGGGCATGAAAAATTGCTTTCCTTATATGTAATTGTAAAAAAAAACAAGCCGATAAAAACTGCAAAACACAAAATGTAAAACCGTAGATTTGTATGTATCTCCCCATGGACCTAATGCACCCCCACACGAAAACTGGTGAAGATCCATCCACAGAAGGTGAGTTAGTAATAAATATGCAAAAAACGCCCACAAAAACTGCAAAACACAAAATTCAACACTAAAAATTTGTATGTACCCCCGCATGGACCTAATGAAATTTCATATCAATTTTGGTTGAATATTCATCCAAACCCTGCGAAGTAGTTACATGAAGATACAACAGACAGTACTATTATATTTATATATATATATATAGATAAGTTTCATATAATGTCGTTATCTTTAACTAATAAGATATTATAAAATTAGATTAATGTAATAAAATATCACTAGTAACATAAATGAGGTGTAGGTGGATAATCGTGTTTTGTATCACTTTTTGATGGAATTATATACTTCTTATAGTAACATAGAAAAGTTCAAGCCTTTGATATTTCCTAACCCACTGTGCCAAAATAAAATTAATGATAATAATACAGACTTACGGTTTGTTTTATATCTATAGTAATAAGAACTTAGTTAAATAATGCAAATAAACACCGGTCATGATGTTTCCCGTGAAGTTTATTTCATAACTTGATAATTATAGGTTTGGAAAATTATAAGGGGTAAACAAGTTTACAATTAAACTGTTGGAAATAATGTTTAGGATTTAACTGTTTGAAATAATGTTTAGGATTTAACTGTTTGAAATAATGTTTAGGATTAAACTGTTGGAAATAATGTTTAGGATTAAACTGTTGGAAATAATGTTTAGGATTAAAATATTAGAAATATTGTCTAGGATTAAACTTTTATAAATAATGTGTAGGATTAAAATATTAGACATATTGTCTAGGATTAAACTTTTATAAATAATGTGTACATTGCTTCATATCGACTTTTATCTGCCTTTTCTTTTTGTTTTTAAACTGTTATCTTTTCTTAATTAAGGCGACAGATGTTTATAAATAATCATGTTAAAACGGAAATATTATCCAAACCTACTTATAAATAAGAATAGATAAACAGTTCCATGTCAAAATAAAAGTCTGACAAATCTCGGTCAATACTATCTCGGAAGGGAAAATTGTGTTTTGGAAAACATTAGTTCAAAATATTCATTCCATTCATAGTATTTATCGATCATCTATCTAGCTTTAAGCTCACACGCTCTGATGTCACACTTGATATTAACTACCTCCGTTTCAAATGATTAGCGTTTCAGGCGACAATCGAAAGCACTAGCTTTCCAGCTACCTGCAGGAGTAGATCTTTACATAGGTAATCTAGACGTTTCCTTCACCTGCCAAGATAAAGTCTATGGTTATTATGCCGATATAGCCAATAACTGTAAGCTCTTCCACGTGTGCGTG
>NW_013665863.1:772475-773162 GCF_000517525.1 Limulus polyphemus | reverse complement strand
CCACCTCAGGAGCACCACAGTTTTATGTGTGGCAACTTGACTGTCTTCAACCAGAATACCATGACTTGCACTACCACAGATGCTTCCATCCCTTGTGGCGATTCCGAGAAATATTACATCCTAAACCAGAATTTTGGGATCACTGATCTTACCCAGCTGGTCACTATCTAGAAGCCATCAGTTGGTTTAGCGTATTATTTGTGCCCACTAAACGTGCATCAAGAAGAAAAGGACATTGAAAAATACATTTATGTGTCTTCTGTTATCGATAAACGTCGAAAAACATGGAAAGTAAAATTATTTCTCGTTAAATGAGTTTGTGCACCGAGTACTTTCAAACCTTCTCTATGCTTGCTAATTTTAAGCTTTTAAGAAAATTAAAATAGAAGAATAGAATAATATGAAAAAAACAATTGAATAAAGTATTTGTGTTTGTTAAGATCCACTGTTAATGTCAAATGAATAATTGATGTTAAAAATAAAACATATAAACAATAATGTGTTATTAAATCTTACCGTAGTTTTCATTTGTAAATGTCTTCAATAAAATGAAACTGGTATTATAAATAAAGCCTATAGCCTTATAACAAATACTACCATGTCTGTCGTAATCCAGCCAGCTTGATGAGCTCTTATATTGGAAGAAAGGCTTCGTTAGTACTGGATAAGACAGATATAGTACGGTTT
>NW_013665863.1:747059-771490 GCF_000517525.1 Limulus polyphemus | reverse complement strand
GAGACTATTTCATTTAATAAATGTTTTGTTTTGATATATAAGTTGTTCGGGTTTTTCATTGAAAAAATAAGCGACATTAATTTCTTGACAACCTAATAATTGCCTGTTAAATGATAAATTTAGGTCTGACTTATTGGATTTTGTTGTTGTTCCTTTAACACAGATCTTATCCGTGCGTTCGTTCAGACTGTTTCTGGTGAGTCAACAGTACGTTTACGGACTTACAACGCTAAAGTCCAAGGTTAGATTCCCCACGTTGAACAGAGCATAGATAGCCTATTGGGTAGTTTGCGCTAATAAAACACCACCACCACCGTTTAGCCTCAGTAAATAGGCTGTCATAAATTTTGATATGATATAAAATGATATTTTCACTAATATTTTTACGATGTCTTCCCCCCCCCCTCCACCCTCGTGGCTCGGTAGAAAGCTTGGATACTTATAACGCTAAAATTGGGGGTTTTGGTCTCTAGAGTGGATAAAGCACAGATAGCCCATTGTACAGTTTCGATCTTAAACAAATGAAACTTTCTTCCTTCTTATTAGAAACCAATTTTTTTTCTTAAGTTGCATCTTACTAATAACTTCCCTTCTCGAAATAATTATATCTATACGTGATTTGTGTTGTAACGGGTTTTGGTAATTAGTTATAATCAATTTTATCTTAACTGTACTGAGTGCTCCAATCGCAGAATACTGGAAACTAACGTTGTTCATCACTCGGTCCACAATTTCAACGTGGTACTTTATAAGGTTAAACTTAACTCTCAGTTGAATTGTTCTTTACTCAACAAAGGGATGTTCCACATTGTCTGCTTTCCACATTTTATTACTGACGGACTGATTGATTCCATGATTTTAAGGGAGGGGAGGGTCTCTTCAAGTGAGTCCTTCTCTTAGTCTCGTCAAATTCTTGCCAGTCCACTTTTCCATGTTATACATTCGTATTATTGTTTTCTCTTCACTTATCCTCACGTCAGGTGTTCGAAATCTCGTCAGTCCTTTCGGCCGTGGAGGCGTTATAATGTTAAGGTCAAACCTACTATTCGTTGGTATAATAATAGCCCAAGTGGGTGGTGTTGACTAGCTGCCTTCTTTCTAGTCTATCACCTTCAAAATTAGCATATAGCCTTATGTAGCTTTGCGTGGAATTCAACAAGAAAAAATGCATGGATATCAAATTTCTGAATATGATAGTGTAAGTACAAAACAAAAAGAATTTCACATATTTGAAAATCGGTTATTTGGTGAATATGCTAAAAATCACATACGGTAACAAAGAAGGGTTCTAGAACATTTAGATCTCCTTCCCAACATATACATCAGTATCACAACAGCTTATGACAACAGAGAGAGAGCATTTCAGTCTTGAAAATCGGTTATTTCAGCGTTTCCCAAAGTGTGGGGCGCAAATTATCTTTTGTGGGGGAGCAAGCAATTAAGCGTTTTATTTAATATATATGGCACTTTAATGTGTATCCGTGTATTATATTTCGTCACTTAACTCACTCATTTTAAACAGACAGGGGCACGAGCATAAATACCATATTTATTAAAGGGGGCGTGAATGACAAAAGTTTGGAAGACGCTCTAGAGTATTTATCCCCTTCATTGCCCTCCACAGAATTAGTGTTCATGATTCAGTTTAATATATCTTATATTGATTACATCAAGCAATATAACGAAATTCGATAAGTTTCCAACAAGTGTTGCTTGCTAGTATGATCACAGCAAGGCATTTTTTTTTACTGTTGGAACGTAAGATTCCTTCTTTTAAAATATGTATGCTCTTTTAGAAGTAAAAATTGAAAAATATTTACAATATCGGCAAAGAAGTTATCACGTTTACCTCATGTGTTAAAACAATATTAAAAAATTCAAGTTTCCCTTATTTTAGTTTCGAACACAAAAATAGCTTAATTTTACACAACAATCTGAAGTACTGTTTATACACAGTTTTATTTTCCAAATTTTGTAAACAAATTATAACTGTTTGACCTTTCTTTTTAATTTAAAGGAAAACTCCGAAGTTTATAAAATATAAAGACAGTGATGTGTATTTAAAGTTATTAAAATAGTTAGTGACCTGCCTTGACTACCCACGTATGAGGTTAAGTACGTACAATTCTAACCCAATCTAATCACTGAGAGATTAAACCTATTCGACAACACGTAATACCCAACAAACACCTCCAGTACAAAGACACTTTGACCAGAATGGTGTGATCAAAAATGATAAATCGACTGACTTATCTAGTAAGAGACGCTTTCCAAACCTGTGTATCTGAGACAAGTACTAAAACTCAACAGGTTGACGGTACCAGTACTCTAAGTGTCTATAAGCAAATTATTTGTTATTTGTTATAGATTTCGCGCAAAGCTACACAAGGGCTATCTGCGTTAGTCGTCCCTAATTTAGCAGTGAAAGACTAGAGGGAAGGCAGCTGGTCAACACTACCTACCGCCAATTCTTGGGCTACTCTTTTACCAAAGAATAGTGGGATTGACCGTCACTTTATAACGCCCCCACGGCTGAAAGGGCGAGCATGTTTGGTCTGACGGGGATTGCAAGTCGAGCACCCTAAACACCTGGCCATAAGCAAATTAACAAATTCACGCACTAAAACCTTAACACAAACACTGTTGTCTGAGATGGGCTTTTATGGATGACAGATCCATTCCCTAAATATCTTTCCCGTTTCAATTCATAGTATTATCTACACCCACCCCTACCTTACAAATATAGTGATGTCGTCCGTAATTTCCTACTCCTAATTTTACTTTTGCATAGTTTAATGAAGTTTAAAAAGTTTCCCACGAACGCACAATACTCTTAACTATATAAGTTAAGTAATGTTTGATTGGTTGAATTCAGCTCCAAGCTATTCCTACTAACGGTCTCTATCTAGAAGCGATAGACAAGAATGAATGACACTAGTCAACCTTGGGCTACTCTTTAAAAACGAAAAGTGGGATTGACTGTCACAGTTTAACGCCCCAACATGCCAGACTCCTTTAAATTCTCACGTAAAATGTTATATTTTGATTGTAAGTTTCACATAATATTCCTAAAATGGTTTGTTGGTCTTTTAGCGCACAGATACAGAATCGTTGCTATTTTCACTATTTCCACCGCGTAGAATCGAACCTCGGATTTTGGCATTGTTTGTTTGTTACGATTTCGCGCAAAGCGAGGGCTATCTGAACTAGACGTCCCTAATTTAGCAGTGGAAGACTATAGGAAAGGCAGCTATTTATCCCCACCCACCGCCAACTCTTGGGCTACTTCTTTATCTACAAATAGTGGGGTTGACCATTACATTATAACGCCCCCACGGCTGAAAGGCCGAGGATGTTTGGTGGGACAGGGATTCGAACCCGCGACCCGCAGATTGCGAGTCGATCCCCATAACTACATGGTCATGCCGGGCCCCTTTGGCATTATAAGACCTTAAACTTATCACTGACCTACTTGGTGACTTCTAAAATGTAGTGTTACAAAAATGTACAAGTTATTTTGGGGTCTAGAAGCATCTCAGTTAAATTTGCTCTTATAAATTATATATTCACGTTTCATTAGCTCAATAAGAACTTATCAACACTACTCGTTATACTTCTTACTAGTCTGATAGCAGTCTTACTCGTACCATCCATCACATAATATTCTAAGACTGTAGTTCTTTCTAGGTAGATATAGACAATTCGGCTACTTTCTCACAGTAGCTAAATAGCAGCATCACATCCATAAAATATAATTCTTATACCAAAAATTCTACAAAAAAAACGTATTTGATTTAGCCAAAAAGTAAAATTACTTTCAGCTAGAAACATTCTTCAGGAACATAATGGCTTTTCTAAATATAATTTGCTGCTAAATATTGTGATCTTAGAGTATTTGTCCTTAGTCACGGGTAAATAATATCTTTCCCTTATTCTTTGAATGTAGCCCGACACGTAATGGCCTTCAAGATATGAAACGCTCTTTCAAAACTGAGCACAAAGTTTATTCTACGGCGAGTTGTTTGTTTTGTTGTTAACCGCAAAGCTACAGATACACCACGGGCTATGTGTGCTCTACCCAGTGCGGGTATCGAAACCAGATCTTTAGCATTATAAGCCCTCGGACTTATGGTGTAAAAAAAAAAAAATTCTGAAGCATACTATTTTCTTTTACGTGATTAGAGCAATGTTTCTAATTTCTACCCCAGCAAAGTGTTATGGTGAGTCAGAATTTAGGAAAAAAAAAAAAGTTTAGCATATTGTTTGTTTTTTTACGTCTCTACCTCTGAACCCCAAGGTTTAAGGCGTACAACGCGGCTTCTAAAGAAAAAAAAGACGTGTCGGAATACAAACTGCACTTTTCCCTACACTACTAAAATTATATAATTATTTCTCCTCAAACCGAAATAAATTTTCCCAGTGAACTTTTTTTTCTAAAAAAATAAATTAATTAAAATACAGTTAAATTATATCCATCCTATCTATTGTTTGTTTGTTTTAAAACAAAGGCGACAGTGAGCTATATGTTGTGTCCACCTCAGTTTTTATCGTTGTAAGCCCATAAACTTGTACCGCTGTTCCACCAAGGGGCCATCCTATCTCTATTTTCAATCTTTCTGTATCCGTTTATTCTTATTCCGCAGTAATTGAAGCGTACAAGATTCTGAAGTAATAAAACTGTGTAAACATAAGAACAGGTAAGAATTTTTCTTGCTTCAGTAAATAATGTTATTCACAGAAAAGTAACAGTCATACTAAATCTGGATAATCTTTTTAAAAGTCACTTCATTTTTAATACTTGAATGGTACAATTATGCAAAGTTAATCACAAAAGATCCCACAATACAGAGACTACACATTTATGAGAGAAAATTACATTTATAACCTATACTCTTGACAGATAGAAATACACAGCAACCTCATCTAGAGGGAGCCAGTAGTTTATTCCTTATACAAGGTCATTATGGTATTTAGTCTCTTAAGAAACTTGGTTTTAGTACTATGTGATGAAATAATTCACTTCATTTTGTGATCATAGATGTAAAAAAACCAGCTGATAGCTAAACTTTATGAAAGTTACAAAATATACTCATAATGTGATATCACTAACTGCACCATTTGATAGGAATTAAAGGTCGTTATACTGAAACACCAAGAACGTGTGTGTATTTTAATCACATTAAGTGGAGGTGAATAATGACGTGATAAAAACAGTTAACTTTCTTATAATCTAAAGAGAAAATACACTTTATGAACAGTCACAAAATATGAAAACGATTTTTAAAGAAATCTACACAAACAATAACCAAGAAGTTGATACAACAATCAAAATTATGATCAGACCCTTTTTTTTTCTCTCTTCAAAATCTAAAATACTATACTTTTACTGGTAGGTTCATGCAGAAATACCATGATAACACCTTTTAAACTTAAGATTTGATCAAAAACTTAAAAAAACAAAACAAAAAACATTTCAATCACAAGTCATAACAACAAACTTTAAGCCTGCTAAACTTAAAGAGATCACATTACCACCTAATCAGTTACAACATTAGCTAAAAAGCGTGCAGTAATATTCATTTATTAAACAAACTTGACACGATGAAAAATAAACTATTTTACTAGTTGTTTCAGTTGAGTAGTTACGATAATACAGTTTCCATTATGATATCTGGGATGGTGAGACTGTCCTACGAGGAGAGACTAAAGTCTCTAAACTTGTTTTCTCTGGAAACGAGAAAGGTCAGAGGGGATTTGATTCAGGTGTTTACGGTTATTAAGGGTATTGATAATATGGATCCATCAAACTTTTTTGTGTTTAGCAGTGAAATTAATAGTACAAGGGGTCATAAGTTCAAGTTCTGGCAAGGTAGGAGTTGTCTGTAGTTTAAACAGTATTACTTTTCAAACATGGTGATTGGCTTTTGGAATGAGCTGCCTTCAAGGGTGGGGTAGGCAGAAAATTTAACTGAACTGAAGAAAAGATTTGATGAATATAGGAGTAGTAAGGGGTGGTTATAGTTGGGAGCTGGAAGGGACATTCTTGATGGGCTAATAAGCTCCTTTATGTCTCTTTAAAATGTTATGAATTATCAGAGCTTGCTACAAGCCCCTGATGATGATAACTGTTATCAAAATTAGTCAGTTAAAACAACTAATAGAGTTTAACTTTCTCTATGCCAGAAAAACGTTAGTTTTACTTTTAACATACAGTAGCACAGTGTGCCTGAAAATAAATTCCCATCTATTAATTTTCCAAAAGTTAAGAGTGAGAAATAATTTCATGGTCATATACTTATAGATTAGAAATATTTACTAAAATGTAATTTTTCTTTAGATATCAATTCACAATTTAAAGTACAACTCGTGTATCACAATGATCTTATTCCCAACCATACCTGTTCATGAAAACTTTAGTTGTTGTTTTTTTATACATTACATGATAATCCATTTTCCTGTTTTAAATAACATTCGTGATATTTCTAATGTTATTTTCTGACCAACATGTATTCTACATCCTTTATCAGTTTCAGGGGAGTACTACTCCTCATGATTTACAATAATATTTCCTTTACCTTAGTCCAGTTTTATATAAGAATGAAATTTACCCAAACTGACCTAACTCACGGGGAAGTGTCTTGTAAACAAAGACTTCAACACCTTCCCTGTTGTAAGATTTTGATAAGGTGATGAAGAAACCACCATCAAAATCATTCTTAATTTTAGTTTTAGAAAAAAAAATTAAATTAACATTTTCTACTGAAATAAGAAATTGACAATTTTTTTTGCACTGTGAACTTATTCCATTTCATGAAACATTCTCCTCAAGTAATGTCTATACATTGTAGGATATCACCTAAATTTAATAAATTCAAGTTTTAGAAAAAAAATGTAGATGAACAAAATGTTGATAGATGCTAACACAGTAATAAAATTATTCTGGTAGTAGGAAAAGGTTCAGTTCTAAGTGTTAGAAGACAGCAGAGAAAACTTTTATAGCTTTGATAGAAGGTTTACAAGTGGATAAGGTAATGAATACCTCTTACTATTTCACTGGTAATTCAGGGTTAAATAAAGGATTTAATACTACAACTAGGTAATATCCAACTTCCCTTTGTTACTTCAAATCAATTTCAAGGGCTTCAAACAATGGCAACATGTTACCCCACTGTGATCTCGGTCAGAAATTAGCAGTTCAAAGGAAATCACTTAGAAGAATGAATTCATGTCATGCAACAACAGGTAACTTGAAAGGAGAAATATTCCCCATCCATACTGCCATGAACCCTCTAAGTAAGCTAAATACTGATGTTAGCAGAACCTGGTTACCATCAGTAAATACAACTTCCACCATTAATAAGCATTAGCCCAGTCAGTGAAAGGTGCTCCCATTCCTAAATCCCTGAGTTCGAATCCCACAGAGTCATCAGTACTATACATCAGAAAATTGTGGTAGATTATTAACCAAAACAGTGTTTAATTAAATAAATATTTAGATTAGTTTAAAAAAAGTTATGAAACATAATAAAAATGAATAGTACTTAAAAACAATGCAAGATTAGCATAGGACAATAACTAATATTAACCATATCTGGTAATCAGTAGTTACAAATGGAGAAGCTAACAAAAATTGATTTTGTCAAAATTTCTTAATCTTGTTTTTGACCCTATACTTGACTTTATTATTAAGGTATTGGCTACTGGTAGCAAAGGGTAATTTTCCATTTCATACGTCTTAGAATCTTAATGTTAGTTACGCACATTAACTGATGGGCCAGTAACAAAATGCAAGTCAAGGGCAAATTCTAAGGGATCATTATTTAGACATTCTATTCCCTCTGCTTAGGGTTTGTACAACATATCAACAGAAAAAATGTGTGTGTAAAAGATATTAAAAAATGCAAATCAAATTTTCCATGACACTTGATATTATGGGTTAGATGGCTATGATTTGTACAAATAAAATGTAAGCATCCTCAACATTTACTAGTGTTATTACGCAACAACACTGAAGGTTTGTCTCAGCTGAACAGCTTCTACAATTCAAACCTATCTAAACTTTACCAGGTTTCTTTGCTTTATTTTTACCATAGAAACATATCACACGGAATGATTTTCAAATGTTTAGTCTCTCTATTATAATATGGTAGATAGGTAAAAATATTTGAGGAACAGAATAATAATAGGTTTATCTATTCTCTGATGATAACACTGGAGACAAAATCTGTATGACAGACTACACATAGGGTGATAATGTTTTTCTTTAACAGTGAAGGAACAAAGAAATAAAACTACATATATTGTAAGTTGAATTTTTTAAAATCCTGATTAGTTTTATTTTAAATCCTCCCTCCTTTGCAAAAAAACAAAAAACAACAGAAGTTGTAGTTAGCACATGATACAAGTGTTTGCATAAAAAATAAAATAAAAATATTTGAAAGTTGATACAATAGATATCTCAAAACGCAATGTCTCAAAAATCTGCAAAAATACTGTTGGCCTTTCTGATTTAAACATTTATTTTGTTTAAAAAAATAAACCCCTTTTTTTTTAGGACCAATATTAAAATTTCATCCAAAATTTGTGAGCCTTTCTCAGTAAAATTTGGATTTAATGTCAGCTGAAGATAACAATCAGTGCTTATAATTACTAGTTTTCATACAAAATACAAACACGAAATTATACTTGCTTGTCACACAAGATATTTTTTTCTTAGAATGTATTAGTTAACACAACAATATCATATATTTTGTAACTACCAATTTCCAAACTTCTGAAAATAAAAGAAACAGATAAGCATGGTTTATCTATTTTTTACCACCACCAAGAATAGAGAGGATAAATAAGAAGATGTACACCACATCTAAATACAACTGAAGTGCTGCAAAGATATGCTCTTCTGGGCTTATTTCATACTTCTTTCCACCAATCACCACCTGTGTGTCGTATGCCAAAAACTGAAAAAGGGGAAAACAAGTTTAGTTGGTGTTATGCAAGCTTGAAACAAACCAAAGAGGGTTTGTGTAAAAAAAAGTTTAATGAACCATTGTGCAAAGTTAAAAATTATTAATAAAAATACTACACATATGTGGACTATCTGTAGATATAAACCGTAATCTCCAATAAAAGCCTGAGGAAACACTGGAACTACATCAAAGCTGTACAAGAGTGAGCCTGCATAATTAATTCAGTTATTCATTAGAGTAACTACGGGATACAAAAAACGTAATTGAAACACAACTCCGCTATTCATGTTACTGACCAACTCATGTCTACTGCTCAAGTGTCAGATGCTAGCTAGTAACGTCAGGAAATGTTATAATTTTGTTACACTAAGTACAAAATAATGGTTTGTACAACTAACAATTGTCCATTACATTTCCTATATTTATAAATATTCTGTCAATTACTAAATAGACAATAATGACAAATGTCTACGTTTATTAGTTACATATCTGAAATCAACAGTTCAGTATCTGTCAGAAAATTAAAAAATTGACCATGCTATTTTCAAAGTCATCTAAAAAGATCCATATGCATTTTAGTAATGCAATATTTTGTTCACATACAGGCACATGATAAAATCATGTTATGTTTCATCACATTATTAGGAAAGCCAACAAAATCTATACATAATTACATAAGTACATCAAATCTGAATACATCATTTTGTATAACAACACAACAAACAATGGCAGTAGCTTATTTTTTATACAGATTTATATCTCCACATAGTTTTTAGAGCTTCAACTAATTACACATACATAACAACATGTGACACTAAAATAAAGGTGAAAAACACTGATATTTTTAAGTTTACGTTAAAACCAGTTATATATGGCAAGTGTCCAAAAACATTGATGTTCTCAACATACAAATAAGAACAGTTAAAAAAAAGTGGCCTTCAATATATACCATTAAATAAGGATATTCCTTGATGTTACACCCTCCAAATTCTATTAATTTAAATATAATTTCTTCCAAGTTTCAATTTTAAAAAACAAATATGCATTTATCTACCTTTTATATATGGAAGTCCAGTTAAATTAGTGTAACAAAATGTAACACTACCAGTTTCTTATATAAGTACAATAGTTTCACAAACTTACACAAGTTATAAAAAGGTAAATCATGCATGAGTGTTTTATTGGGGGTTGGTGGTCAGAGCCAGACTTTTCATATCAAATAACAGGTCTAGTCAATGTTCAATGATGATGAATTTTATGTTTTTAAATTTTTGTGCAAAGCCACACAATGACAGTCTGAACATAGTCAACTCTAATTTTGAACTGATAGACTAGAGTTAAAAGGCAACTAATCAACAGCATCCAATAACCACTGGGCCACGCCCAGCTTTATTACGATAAGTTATATTAATATACTACAATTGTGCAAAAAAATTCTGATTTGGATGAGAAACTTACTGCCATAAAAAGCAAAGCTCCCAGGGCAGCATACACTGTTTTCAATATCTAAAAAATAATACATATTAAAATCAATACAAAGGTTAACTATACAAACAAAAAAGCAGCAAAAAAATAATAATGTCAAATGTTTTATCACACCATAAGCATATTTTGTTTCTTACATACATCACACCATCTTAAGAAAGCCAATATTCTTTCAGTTACATTATAGAACAACAGGGGTGGTCCAAAATGAAATGGGAATACTATTAGATGGTCAAATTAATCTCTGCAACAAAAAAATTAATTCTGTTAGTATGTTTCAATTATAGTTCATTATTCTCTACTTTTTTTTTATAATTTATGCTAATTTTACAGAGAATTTTTAAGTGTTGAGGAAAAACTGATTTAAATATAGTAGAATGAGCTTCATACACTTGTGACAATTTGGAGTCTAGTTTAGTTTCAATTCTGCACAGAGCTATTCAAGGGCTATCTGTGCTAGCTATTCCTAATTTAGCAGTGATGCACTAGAGGAAAGGCAGCTAGTCAACACCACCATTGCTTGAGCTATTTTATACCAACGAATAATGGGATTCACTGTCACATTATAATGTCCCCATGTCTGAAAGGACAAGCATGTTGAGTGATGGGATTTGAACCCGCAACCTACAGATTGCAAGCCAAGCACCCTAACCACCAGGCCAGTTTAGAGCCAATTTTTTGATACTCAGTACAGATCTTCATAAGATCCTAATGGAGACCTGAACTAGCACTTCCATATAAATTATCCCAAAAATGTCGTAAAATAACTAACAAGTGATTAAAAAAAGTTGCTGTATTAGCAGAAAACCATACATTCTATTAATACTATCGTTTTTAATAAATAGCTTTAGTTGCAAAATATTTACACTAGCTTCAAGAAGTACCATTACATTTAGATAACATGTGCAACCAAATTAATTCAAGTGTATGTTAAGTTCATACAGAAGGGGTTTCTAATTAACAGATGAACTTCAAACTAACATTTTAAAGCTATCCACATAATGTATATTTAAATTAAATAAATGCTCACCCTACATTAAATATATCTGGTAATATGTTATTTAAATAAACAGATATTTCATTAACATATTAGATGCATTAATTTTGTTTTTTCCACTTCTTTAAACACATTTCTCGTTTTCTCTCTGTTCTGATCAAATGCTCTCATTTTAAATAACCTAGAAACAAACTATGCAATATGCATAAACATGAGCTTTGAGAACAAAAACTTGATTACAACACAAACTAAAGGTTATGTGCTTATTTCAACAAATTACCTAGTTTTCTGGTTCACTTGCTAATTACTTGATTTTTTTCATAACAATTAAAAGTATATGGTTGTACAAGATGTAAATGTGTACAACACATTTTGTTGTGCACAAGTTTTTAACTTAATTTCACTGCAAGATACTTAATTTTATTAACTTAACTATATAAACTGTTTTATAATTCTGTATCATTTGGAAAGTTTAAAGAGAATTTGAGCAAGTGCTCTTAAAAGCCACATGTCTGGAAGCAAAAGATAGAAAATGTAATAAACCTTACATTGTTGTAGGTGAAAATGGCCAGTATACCAAACATGAACAACACCCAACAAAGAATAAATAATACACCTCCGCAAGTGGTGAAGTCAAACTGTAACAGAGGGAAACATTGGGATTTAAGCTACAAAATAAAACTGACTATCAAAGTTAATTTCCAAGATAAAAATGTATCTGTATTTTTAATATATTGCGAATGCATCAAACTTTTTAAAAACATCATTAAAGGAAAATAGGCCAAATAATTAATTTGATCAAAGTGAATAATATTTAATACTTAGAAACAAAATTTTCTAACAGATTGTACTTACCTTTGTGTGGAAGGAGAAAATAGTTATAGCTAAGCAACAACTGGTACAAATTCCCAAGGCAATTAATACAATCTGAGTGTCATAGAGACTGAAAGAAAAAAATACTGTATGAAAAACGTGCATGTATCACAATGCTCAATACATATCGCACAATATCAGAAATGTCTTCCAGAAACAACTCAGGTTCCAAAGATTTATAATGAAATAAATATCTTTGTAAAATAGCTATATAATATATATGCAGCACACCAAGATACAACCAGAGCCAGTAAGAGTATGATGCCCATAAATATTTAGAAAAACAATTATAAAATAAGATGAAAACTGTTTAATTTTGTAATGAAACATTTGAAAAGAAATTAACAAATGATGTTTATTTTAATGATGTCATAAGTTACCTGTGGTACTGTGCATGTCAGTTTTTGTTATACATCTTAAATCACAACAAATCTGAGATCTTCTTTCACTGCCGTACTTATAGGTAAACAACTCTATCAGATTCACAAATAGTAAGTCAGCATCATGTATTACTTCATTAGTTCAATAGATTGTTTATTTATTTAAGAACAAAGGTACATAATGGTCTTTATAAGGTGTGTCCACTGCAAAAACAAACCCTGAATTTTAGCATTACAAGACCTTATGCTTATTGTTGAGTCACTGAGGGGTAGTTCATAAATTAGATACATATGACAAAACAAAACTGTGCATGACAAAATAATGGAAACTGTCATGATGCAACACAACATAGAAACATCACCACACTAGAAACAGAAAGTATTTATGGTCTTCACTGTAGCAGCAGTGTTCATTCCCTGTGGATAATATTTTTTGGTTATTTTGTTATAATGTAATGGGCTTGTACTACATAGTTTTAAAGCCACTAAAACATGCAACTTTCTAGTGGAATCCTTTGTTCTGTGACATCATATTCACTTATTTTTCAGTAGCACTAAAAATTACTCGTGCAAAATATTTGACTTACTGCTTTCAGTCACATATTTTGGATAAACCCTGTGGTTTATCTGATACTCATTGCTTTGATTTCCTGAAATGATAAGATGGGGGGGAGGACCTATTATGCAAGAGAAAGCATAGATGATCCTTTTTTAAACTTATCGTGGCTAAACAGCAATATACACAGATGGCATAACATGCAAAAATGCATTTTTTTATTTTTGCTAAGTATATTATATATTCTTCAACAGATAAAAATAATAAATACTAATAATATAAAAAGTTAATTTACCTGGAAATTGTTCCAACAAGGTAGCTCAGGGCACATGTCTTAAAAATACAAGATAATAGTTAATGTAGTAAATTTCTTATCATACACATCATTGATTACTCCTGATCCTAGACAACATCCAACATAACTAGTACTAAAAACAAAACCATTGTTTATGTTACTAATTTAAAAAATAATTTCTTAATTTTCCAACAGATCTTGAAAAATATTCAACTCTTAAAAACTTTTCAAAATCTAAGACACCATTCATCAACCCCTTGTTCTTAATTCTTTTCTAAAGGAATTAAGTAACCCAAAAACAGTATTAACACTATCCTCTTTATGTATAAAAGCCAAACTAAACACTGTTTCATTATTAACAGGCACAAGTACTTACATTTAGATCAATGAATAGCTGTTAACATTTTATCATGACATTTAAATATTGTTGTTTTTTGAATGCATCTCAATACAAAAATAAAGCATAGTAAGAGGTTTCTAATGATAGTATTTATACTGGAAAGTCTTAAGGGGTAACAAAAAAATGCAGAACTTAAGCCTTGGAGCAGTTACGACAAGTTGCCAAAGCTAAAAATTCCTATTTCAAAATTTGTTAACTTTGATGCAATCTTAGTTTTTCTAAATTTTAAAATTAGTCTCTATTAAATGATACACAAATCACGAACGTAAGCTAACAGACATAAAACATAAATGTTTTTGAAATATCTAGTTCATAAGACTAATTTTACAAAGTAAAAATTCATAAAAATTTTTCTTTAAAAAGCATAACATCTAATAATGCAGATTTTTCATCCAAACATCAAAGTAGAAAAAAAATTAGAGAATAATGTATATAAAAAAACATTAAAAAACTTCCTTTTACTAAATCAAGTTGACTAATCTTGATGAGCCTTGCCTTGGAACTTTGAGATGTTGTTCAAATTGAGTACCCATACTAGTTGGCTCAGTTTGTAGCTTATTTAAGCTTATAGTACACTTAATTATTTAAACTGTCATAAAAGAAGTTGGTGATTAGTTCACATTATTATAACATTGTCCCAAGAACTTTCTTAGCACTAACAGTAAAATTATTAAGAGAACTTAGCAAAATTTGTTTAGCAAAAAAAGTTATCAAAAAATGAAAAGGAACATACTTTGGCTTTTTCCAAAAGTTCATTTTGTTTATTAGTCTTTGTTATAAACACTAGGGCATCTTACCTGTATTAGTTATCAATACTAATCTAACAGCTCAAAAATATTTCAACCTCAAGCTACTTTAACAGGAATTCAAATTATCTATAAAAGTCTACCTAACGTATATAATTTGCTATTCAGGGTGCACGATTTATATAAAATAAAATCAAGCTAGTGTTAACAACACAGATCTTCCTGAGAAGTACTGTATCATAATGACTGTTTTTTAGTGGTCCTGGAAAATGTCAATTCAGATAACAAATGTTAACCACACAGAAAGAAACTGTTCACATATTATAGAAAATATTCTAAATGTAAACATTATAGCAAAGATATCTATGTACTGAAGTAAAGGATGTCCATAAAAGCAATACAAGACCTATAAACAACAAGAAAATAAGCATGTCACTTACAAATATGATCAAGAAAATGAAATTCACTGGCCACTTCCTCCTACATAAAGACACAAAACATTTGTTTTTAAACTTGAAAATTTCTGATTTTAACATTTCTTAAAAATGTTTGAATTCACAACTTTTTCAAGACTATGAAAATGTAATGGTTTATTTTTTTTTTTTTAAGTATATATTAAATGCATCATCAAATGAAGTTTGCACAGTACACTACATGAAAGTGTGATTATACATCACAGTATTTGAACATAAACAAGTGCACAATGTAAAGTATTTCAACAGAGATGTATCTGTACTCAACTTGTATACATTCTACAATCACATACAGTTATTATAAAATTAGATGGCCTATTCAAACATCCATAGTTCAAAAACTAATCAGTAGACAGCTATAATATTTGGTGGGTGAACTAATGAAAGGATGGGAAAGATTACTAGTGCCAAAAATAACTGTCAACAGAGGGCACTGATCACAACATTTTTACAATGTTCAGTGTGACCACCATTTATGTTCAATATTTCTGTTGGTTTCAAACAGTTGCACTTTACTTGGTGTCATAACTTTTCAAGTCTGTCAAGATAGCAAGTATCTGATGGTAAATCAAAGAGCTGAGGTGACCCCATAGCTTAAATTCAACAAGGGTGAGATCTGGAGATCGTGTGCAGAAAATGTCTGTTGAGTACTGGAATCCTAAAAGCATTTCCCACCAATATCTTGACAGGTGGATCCTCATCTTGCATGAAGACTGTTTCATTCAAAACTCTTCCCTGAAAGTGTTCAAACAACTTTTTCCAAGTTACATCAACCACCAATTCTCTTTGTTCAAAATCGTTCTTATGCTTCCCATATGCCTCATTGCTGAAGGGTCCTTTCCATTCACTACAATATCACCTTAATAATATACAACCATTGTTATCATGGTTGTAGTAATGTTTTACAGGAACAATTCTAACATTCATACAAAACTGTCCTGAGCCATTTCTAATGGCAGAATAAATCTTAACACTTGTAAATTTTTTTTTGTTATACAATCACCACTATGTAACTTTCACTACAGTGGTTGTTTGTGAGAATTACTTTCGACATGGGAATCACCTACCAAATATTATGACTTCCTGTTCATTACTTTATGAACCTTTTACATTAGCACATGACAACTTACTTTACAATAACCTGTATATTAATCATTGAAACCCAAATGTATTCATTTCTATACCTTCCAATTCAGTAAATACGAAAGCTTATGTTGTTCAAACCTTAGAAAACACCATAAAAAATATAACTCGGACACTTTATACCCACAAAAAAAATTAAAAGCAGGTACTTACCTAACACTCTTACAGCATACTAGCACTATGTATACAATAGGAAATGTTATGCTGGAATTAAAACCCATAACAAAGCATTAAACAAACATCAACTTCACATTTTATCAAGCAATATGAAAATCACTGCACAAAACCTAACTTATCATTTACCTATACCCTGTTTACATTTTGGACAAGGTTACATTTTTGTTTACATTTAAGTCTGTTGTATCAAGATTTGTAATGCAATATCAATTACTCTTAACTATAAGGAGAATCTTTTAAAATAAAACTTAGAACTAAATATGAACATATTTATATCTGCACATAATATAATAATTCAATACATGACAGTACACTAATTTCAACTCATTTACAAGTTTGTGATCAGAAACTATTCTTAATTGTATTTTAGTTTTTTAAACAGATGCTAGTAGAACGTTATCTAATTTTTTAAATTTCAATATTTATACTTCATAAGTATAAATAAAAAATGCATCATAAGTATAAATGAAAGTGATGTATCTTTGTTATCGATAATGCTTTAGAAAAAATATTACTACTATCAGAATTGAAGTGTGATACTTACTATGCTCCAATAGCAATATAATAATTTTTCTGCACAAACATCTTTACGTTTTTCCTAATAAAAGTTAAAATAGTATAAAATCCAGCAAATACAGTTTTTAATTCATAAAGCTGAGTACATTTTACATGCAATAACTATTTTGAAAACAATAATAATCTACTTAGAAACTTTTTACTTAGAGTACTGATATACACATATACGTACGAACATAAACAAGAGATGCTTTAAAACCACTTAAATGTATATTATTGTTTGTTACCAAAAAATTACCCAAATAAATTTTAAAATCATTCTTCCAAAATTAGTGGTACTGGAACACTGTACATTATATTTCATACATGAATTCAGAATAATGTAAAAATTTACATGCGAAAGACTATCACTGGTTTAAAATTATTAAACAAAGTATTTTTAATCATTTTTACGAGACTAAGTAGTATATAAAACAAACACTTACTCAAAAACAAAAAGAGCAACAATGCCCACAGTAAATGCAAGCTGGGTCATCAAAATAGCATAAACCTGAAACAAACGTGTGTCTGTGTACATATCGTAGCTTTTACATTTCACAATAAACAAAAGGAATAAAATATGACAATAATAGAAGAAATTATAACTAAAAACCGTAAAACTAAGTACTTCCTTATATCCTCAAAAACAACATGAAGTAAGAACTTACTGACATTATGTGTATTCATAAAAACCAGTTTTGTGATACAACTCTTCAAGCAATTCTGTGAAGGAATGTTTTTGCAGTTTTTGAATTATCATGTCTGGGCCAATCATAATGTAAAGACATTACTAAAAATGAAAGAGCAAAAAGTTAAAAAAGTCCAATTCCCATTAATATTTAATTATGTTTAAAGCACATAAAATAAGTGAATATATATAACAAAGAGTTGATTTGTATTTTCATAGCAATTAAATTACTAGAAATAAAGATATATACTTTGAAATCATTGGATTATAACCCAACTGAACTACTACTAATACTGTTGTAGGCTTTCTGATTTTATTACTAAATTTACTAGTAGTGTTTAGGTATAAGTAGAAAAATAACAATATAAATTTCTTGATAGTATTTTATGCTTATCCTATTGAAATAACATGCATAAATAACTTTGACTAACTGGCTGCTTATTTAGTTTTAACAGTAATCACAATATGTTTTGAATAAAAACATTACTACCCTTATCCTGGAAGTAAAACATGTTTTCATTATTTATCCATTTATTTGACTTGTAAAAGATCAATGTAGGATAACTGCATATTTGTAAAACAAACAATGGCTATCACGTGGTGGTGTTTAGTGGGAAATGTCAATGAATCTCACGAGAAAAAATTTTTTCAGCAAAAGATACGTTTTTTTTTTAAAATGTGCAAATGGCAACTTTCAGGAGAGGTCTATCATATGAAACAAGAAATAATTTGAAAATTACTTAAAAAATCACAGTAATGCAAAAGAAGACGTGAAAATTAATACCACATTAGAAAAATGCAGTGGTTGAAAAAGTTAAGATGGTTAGCACATACCATTGTTTTTTCTTTAGCTTTTACGGGCTGTCGTGTACTAATCAATAAATCAAATGTAATTAATGAGCTCATTGATTAGCAACTACCACTAATTGCCCAGGTCTACTCTGCACCACTAAAAGCTATCACCTCACATGCAACTATCATGGAATTTTCTGAACGTGTTACAAGCCTTGAACTCCTACCCCTAAACGTGCCTATGAGCATTGAACCAGCCCGTGAAGATAATAATGCCATATCCCTTCACCAATAGGAGGGCGACATGACCTTCATGCATGGTAATCCTCGTGAGCACTAATGCATGATTATATGCTCATTCTTGACAAGGCAAAGAATATACACCAGAAGTGGGGAGGGAGAAAGGCAGGTGTCTATTTGATAAACATTTTCAGTTAAGGAAAATGTTAACTTCAGAAATCTTATCCACCTCTCTGCACCACCAAGAGCTAGAATCTCACATTGAAAATGGTGGAGAGAGTAGATGTAGACCAATTACAAAGATGATGATCTTTCTAAAAAAGGGGACAGAAAGGGAAAGCCCATAATGTGTGATTTCCATGTGACTATGGATTGGTCAGTGGAGGACTACATCCTTCTCAGGCAGGAAATACTCTCACTCCAGTCTGTTGATATTTTTAATTTTTGATATATTTCATGTACATTACAGAGATTTACTATAAAGGATAGAGTAAATCCAGTGTCAATGGTAAAATGTTGTAAAGGTGGATGGAACTTTAAAGAGTATGTAATGTGGCAAGGGCTCTAAGCCATTCCTTTTTGGTGAAATACTTGGATAAGACAGATATTGTAAAGACAGGTGGATGGAGTTCTCTTGTGTTGAGGAAAATCCAATGGGAGTAAAAATGGACAATAGGTCTCCTGAAGAAGAATGGAGGTTGTGGTTACCAATTCATGTCAAGATAGGGTCAAGAAAAGCCAAACAATCATATAACAACAATAATGAGGGGATGCATATAAAACATCTACCTTGGCTAAACACTGCCTGGGAGAGAGGAACCAATGCAAACTGAGAAAGCCAATCGACCAGAATCGTGGAACGAGAAAATGATTTAGAGATAACAAGCTCAATGACAGGGTGCCAAATTTCCAACTTAATGGGGATCACAAAAAGACAGGAATAAAAGCCCTGAGTGGGGTAGGAGACAGCATCTATAGCTCCTGCTGCCAACAAAAAGGACACCACATACTGAAGATGAAAAAGAAGCAAGGGATTGGTGGGAAGAAGATGATGAGAAAGAAGAGGTGGAGTATGAAATAGAAGAGAAAGACAATGAGAAATAATATGCAGAACCTCAGGGTTACTGGAGAACAAAAAAGAGTAAAAAGTGTGAGAGGTAGGCACCAAGGATACCAGAGTCCAAAGGACTATTACAGTCATAAGTTATTACATTCTATTATGTTCTTTAACATCTTCTAACTAATGGTTAAAATGCTGCACCTATAGAATACTTATGAATTTTTATGCTGTCAGCAGAATAATTAAACAGAGTTTCTTATGAGATCTAACAATTTGGTTAGCATAATAAAATTTGTTTATGAACAAGTAAACTACAATATTGATAATCAATGAGACAAATTTTATAGCACTGCTTAAACAAGCTGGCAAGTACTTTATCAGTCCACATTTGATAAACTGTAGTTTCTGAGAATTCGTTAAAACATACGATTTTCACATATAACCCATTATCAAAGTATAACTTTGACCTACAAATGCACAACTGCACTTACTTTTCGCACAAAAGCTTTTCGAATTGACTTCTCTGAGAAATTCCAGCCAACAAGGCCCTCACCATAATCATTGTCAACAGAACCAGCAACATAAACTGGTGGATCAACTGTAGTACTATTAGTAGCAGCAGTAGCAACTTGCACTGGCTGAGTATAAGGAGGTGGTGCATCATGAGTAAGAGCTTCGGTCCCACTCGTATGTTGTGGCGGAACAAACCCTAATTAAAATGAACATTAATGTAAGTATGTAAAAAATATTTTTTTTAAGTCTCATAAACTGATCTAGAAATATTTAAAACATATATATATATATATATATGCTACATAAACATAACAAATACATAACAAGAGACTATTTGGTCTTTCAAGGCTGTCTTTGCATACCCACCTCCTTTGAAATGCAAACATTTAAGCCATCACTTTATTTTTCAAGAAATCACTGATTCACCTCCTCAAACTCCTGTAAACTATTGCTCATGGTAACTCATTGCATAAGTCAATAATATTGCTGATAAATAAAACTGGATTGTAGCCTGTTTTATTTCAAATCTTAAACTTGTGTGCAGAATATTACACAAAGAAATCAGAAGCCTTTATCATATCAGTCCTCTGGATAAACTTCTAAACTTTAATAAGATCACCTCTTAACCTTTTTTCTCAAGAGAAAATAAGTTGAGATCTCTACAAGATAACCCTCACATCCCTGAAATCATCCTCCTAGCTCTCCTCTGGGCCTCTTCCAAAAAAGTGAATATTCTTTCTTAGAAAAGGAGACCAAAGCACAATATTCCAAGTGAAGCCTACTAATTTGAATATAAAGATAATAGCTTCTTTTTTTTTACTTGTGCAGAGTTGAGTACATTATATTAAAACAATTTCAAATACATAAATCAACAAGTTACATGACAACCACAACATATAAAAATTTATGATGGAATGGCGTGTATCAGAACTACATTTTGACATTGTATGTTGTTCTGTAGTTAGTGTGCTGCCAACATAAAATTGATCACTTCTGGGAAAGGTAGGTTACAGCTAAAGCTGAGCAATTAACTTGATTAATCAATATACAGGGTGGTGCAAACAGTGTATTCGCACAGAGTGCCAACCTATACGGGGCATAAGTTTCCATCTTCAAAGGCAAAGATAAGACTTTTTGAGGAGAGGCACAGAACTTATATCTCACCATCAATGATCGGTTAGGCCCTGTCAATATAATTGGTTACCTATAAGCATTAATTACATTGGCTGGTGCCACATAAAATAATGACAATATTCGAATTACATGGACAGTTGAAATAATGGAAGATACTAATGATAATTAGAAACTGTATAAATCTGAATTAATTGAAAATAATAATTAGAAACTCATAATTTCAATTAGTTGATTATTTTCTTGAGTTGTGACAATAATTGATTAAGCTGAGTAAATTTTAATTAATTGAAAATAATGAATTAGAAATCATATTGGTAATATTTCAATCACTTGGTTACTGGATAATTGGAATAATGATCAGAAACACAAATTTCTGTTAGTTATTTATTTTCATGAAATCAGTAAATTTAATTGTAATTGTGATTAACCCATTATGATTTCTCATTATTATTTTTTCAATCAATTCAAGTTTATACAGCTTCAGGATGGCATGGCCCAGTGATTAGGAGGGGTTGCCTTGTGATTCAAAGGTCTCGGGTTCAATTCCCATTGCCACAAAACATTGTTGACCTTTCAATCACTGAAACATCATATATTTTTTTCTTTATTTTTTAATAATAACAAAGCTACTAAGGATATCTACCACGGTCCCTAATTTTAAACTACTTACCAGAGAGAAGGCAATCAGTTGGCAGTAACCACCACCAACTCTTGAGCTAATATGTTACTAACAAATAGTGGAATTGACTCTAAAATTATAATGCTATTATTTCTGAAAGAGCAAACACATTTGGTAGTCTTAGTAGCTTTTTTCTTATTTTCTACTGTTAGCCTTACTCTAATATATTAACCATTAGGTCTATCACTTCTACGGTACTTAACTTCACACCAAACTTTTCCTTGGCCTGAAAATTTACCTTTTCTGCTGTTATCTGTCTGCTACTTCCGCTCATCTCACACTATTTATATCTTTATCACATAATTAATCATCTGCCCACCTTCTATATTCGCGATGTCGATATATTGCACGACATTCGATAGTCTCAACATCAATTAATTATTAACAAAACTTCCTACAATTGTCTGCTTTTAACTCTTATTATAATAAAAACTAAACAATAATAAAATATTCACTCACAAAAATAAATTAATCAATAATATCTAAACTAAACAGTTTTATACCATGACACCATTAATACAGCATCAACCTTATTGACCAGTTGTCAACTAAAAACATGGAAAATAACTAAAATTATTGCTAAAATTATTGAACTGCAATTTTTGATTGTGTGTGTGTCATATTCTGGCAAAGGAAGAAATCAATAAAATGAGTGGTAGATTTCCTTCAATAGAGACAAACAAAAGTATATGCCATTATGTATATATGGGCTTTTTTCACACTGCAATGTTTAGGCCAATCATAACTCAATAACCTTGTCTACAAAAACAATTAACTTTCAGCCAAATAACTAAATTATAACATATTACGCTGGGGAAAAGAATTTATTATTAAGACATTACTTTGCTTATATTAACTGACAAATTCTACTAGTTTATGATAACAGCTGGATAATCTAGACCAGTATTTTCCAAATTAATACATTGCAGCATGTTTCTAGGAGTGTCATGAGCATTTCACCAAATGAAATATAATCAAGAACAAAAAAACATTGCATATGACAGCAGGGTTGTTGCACAAATCAAGGTAAGTAGATTAAGATGTCATCAGTGAAAAAAGTTTGAAAACCACTGATACAGACTTACATAAACCAAAGGTGTCAGTTGCTTATAGCATTAGCTAAATTTAGCCCTAAATCTAACTACTGTGAATTTGAATGATAACTATTGACTAGCACACACCTGAGAAGTACATATTAGCTGTTGGTACAACAAAAATTCAGGGGCATGTATCCCAAAAATGTGTTGAATACATTTAGCAAACGCATTACGGGCAACAACCTGTGTGTGTGTGTGTGTGTGTGTATATTTTTAAAACACAAACAGAAATAAATCTTTTAAACATACCAGACTGTTGAGAATACTGAGGTGAATAAGGAGTGCTGTAATTGGCACTTTGGACACCATAGTTGGATGAATAGTTAAAACCTGGTTGAGGAGGTTGAAGTTCTTGATCATAATGTGGTGCACTTTTTTCAGTCTGCATATTTTCCAGTTAAATCAGAACACGCTTCAAAAAACCCTAGAAATACTAAAGAAAAAATATCATGTATAATATTGTACTTTTAACAGTTAATTTAAACAATAGCTGCTATAAACATATACACAAACTCCTGTAGGGAGTGCAATTAATCTAAAAATGTTTAAGAGAAGGCTTGGTAAATATTTGAATGATAAGTACTGACTTAGTATGTTTAATTTTATGGTTTAGTGAATGGGATGGCCTAGATGGACTAACAAGTCCCCTGTTGTCCTAAAATTATATTATACAAACACATACCTACTTCAGATGTTTCATAATAAAAGTCTCTATTGTATCATTAATTAGGTTGAAATATTCAGCTCTCAAATATGTATTTCCATTGCATTATTCATAGTCCTATGAAAATTTTCTACATTCCTGTAGAAAATTGCAATGACTTAGGTCTGTCTGTCTTCATGTGTAAAAATTCAACGACCAGGTTTATTGATTTTTTAAATCCAACTTGTGGAGAGAATGAGCATAAATAACCATGATGATAAAATCTAATAACACATTATCTATAAATATATCACAATTTTAAGGTCTAACAACTTTCCACTTTAAGAAATTCATTTTGATACATGTATTTGTAGGTATAATGGAAATTTGCATATATTTTGTATGTTGCAAAAACAAAGTATAACAAAAATAAGAATTATACCCATAATGTTTGAGAGTCAAATAAACCATATATACAGACACACACACACACATATATATATATATATATATATATATATATATATATATATATATAT
>NW_013665863.1:743135-746174 GCF_000517525.1 Limulus polyphemus | reverse complement strand
ATACCCATAATGTTTGAGAGTCAAATAAACCATATATACAGACACACACACACACATATATATATATATATATATATATATACTTACACATACACATATGTGTGTGTGTGTACATATATATCACACGTGATTAAGAACATAATAAAAAACTCAAAAAATATTGCATGTAACAGCACAAATCAAGGTAAGTGGATTAGGGTGTCATTAATTGATTAAATTCAATTAACTTATTATTCTCATAAGACTTGAATAATTGGAGTAATCAAAATTAGTAATTATCAGGAACTAATTTTGAGTGGTTGAACATTTTCACAAATAATGACACCACCTGATTAAGCTTAACAACCTTGAATTAATCAATATCAATAATAATGAGTGATAAGAATTGCAATATTGCAATTACTTGAATAGTTAAAATAATCAAAAACTAATTCTGATTAGTTTATCATTTTTGTGACATAACTGATTTAATCATAATTTCAGTTAATCACTTATTTTACTTGATGTTAACTGCTGTAATCAATTCTCATGGATTATCATTTGTGTTGATTAATTGAGTTAATCTCTCAACTCTATTACTCATTATAATCTTAAAACAACTTTAAAAGGAAAACTACACTTGTAATGTATATTTAGTTATTTACTGTACATGAAAGTATTTGTTTGTTTAATTATATCTGTGGTTAAGGAACATAATTATGTAATAATAATAATAATAAAATTAGATAATAAATGTAGGGCTACTTATTGTTGCATGGTCCATGGTTAAACCATACGTGTAACATCACATTCAGGTTCGTGATGTATAAACCTTGAAAGCTTACTCACCCATTCTTCTGAACAAGTTTAGAAGAGAGTAGTGTTGTTGTTTATAAAATACTGAGAAGGTAACCGACATTAATGAATTCTTAAAACTTGTTCATTGTTAGATATACAAAATATGTTATCTGTCTGATTACAAACTTTCACCAGGTTAACCTGGTATCAATCAGCTGCTCAATATACGAGGGCCCCCATATAAGCTTGAATGTCATAAGACTGGAAAATAGTTTAAAAGAACGCTCTAATCCTAGGTTCAAGGATAACTCAAGCATTGCTCAACATGCAAGAAGTGAGTATGATGTGGTCCCATCCCACACCATGTCCAGAATAATCATTAAAGTTGAAAATGAAGTTATGCTACGTGTGAAGGAAACACTTCTTTAAATCAATCTCAGTTTCTTTTAAACTACAAGTATAAGAAGTTCTTATAAGTTATACTTATGGTTCAAAAGAAGCTGAGATTAAATAGTCAGTAAAGTGTTCCTGAACTTTACTCACAACTTATGTAATTGAATTTGATTTAAACTTTTATATCTGAGTGCAAATTATACATATACTAATTACAATACAACTTACAAGTCAAATCTTACCTCTGTATTCAAACTTCAAGTCATTAGCTTAACTTTAAGTAGTTAGGCCTCACTTGGAATACTGTGTAGAGTTTTGCACTTTATCTAGTAATATCAGTAACAAACATTTTCTTGTTCAGATAAAGCAGGGGTTCAACTATCGGTTCATGGAACAACAAATATTATGTTATACTTTATTTTATTTGTGCGTTACTTGTGGAAAAAAAAACACTGTGGGTAGGCCTACAACGATTACCTTATTATGAGGCTTACTATTTTCAAAACTAAATACTATAGTATAAGTATAAACAATCTGAATTAAACTTAATGGCTAAAATAACTTAGTAAGATGTAATGATTTTTTTTTCGTTAACAAATTACACTTTTACAGTAGATTAAAAAGCTTGAATTTCTAGCAAGGGTTAGGCCTAATATTAATAATATAAAATTGCTAGTTTCACTTTTACTAGCAGAAGACAAAATACAAACAGTTTTAATTTCTTACTCTATCTTTTTCTGTGCTTACCTTATGCGAATCAAGGTACTGTTGGCTTTAGTCTGGTAACAATCTAATACTTCAAACGCTTTTTTTCATTCACAATTTTCCGAATCACTCATGCAAGACACTCCCATCAAAATCTGTATAACAGCCCACTATTACAAAGTGCTAGTGAGAACCGATAAAAAGAACTGCACCTCCGTATGTCAACAACTACTAATTTGTTTCGAACATCCACACTGACACCTGCAACCTAAAATATCTAGGAACCAGGCTTTACAGACTATTTATCCCCTATTTACAATCAGTTGAAATAATAGTGTAAATTTTGTTTCGTGCGAGAGTATAAACATTTCACATGTCTGAATAAAACATAAAAAGTAACGCCTTTTAGTAGATTCTTCGAAAAGTTACAGTCTTTTTCATAAGATTATGAAATACTTCAAGTAACTCATCCTAATTATCGGATCAAGAAAATACCTGAAAAACGATATTTTTTTTATTATCATGATCATTTGTTCAAAAATACATGAACATGAAACGAATGGTTTAACTTTTAAAAAACTCTAACTTCGGTGTATTTTCAAAATCTAAGCATTCTAAATCACGACATCGTATAATATTGTGAAGTTTTAATAGACGAATACATGATCTTGAAAGTACTGTAGACATGGAGTCAAAATAGGGATTTGTAGCTTGGGAAAATAATATAGACACTATTTCCAGCCTAATTAGTTTATTTATTTTTTTGCCTCTAATTGTAAGCTTGAAATTATAATCTTTGCATTTTGGTTCAACTTGTTTTTGTTTTTTTACGATCCTATTCCCCGTTTTTAGTTAACAATTTTTAATTATCTTGTTTCTTAAGTTTTTATGTCTATTTATGGAGAAATCATTTTAAGCTACGTACGTGCATATACGTTCAGTTGAATGTTACAGTTTACTGTTCCATTGATCTTTTTTCCACTAACCACACTTAACTTATTCAAAATATATAACAAATGTACAACAAAGAATAAATACATGTACTGGTATGCAACTACAACAAATAAAATGCAAAACTATTCTGAAAGGATCCTCTTGATTGTTTGTTTGTTATGGATTTCGCGCAAAGCTGCACGAGGGCTATCTGCGCTAGCCGTCCCTAAT
>NW_013665863.1:741178-742200 GCF_000517525.1 Limulus polyphemus | reverse complement strand
CTACTCTTTTACCAACGAATAAGGGGACCGTCACATTATAACGCCCCCACGGCTGAAATGGTGAGCATGTTTGGTGTGACGGAGATTCGAACCCGCGACCCACAGATTGCGAGTCGAGCGCCCTAACCACCTGACCATGCCGGGCCAGATCCTCTCGAAGGCAAAGATTGTATCATCATAGATTTAATTACTGGCTTCCATAATTTCACAGTATAATATAATAAAAGACGAGCAGCAACAAAGCAATCTCATCAAAACGAAATAATGTTTCTTCTGAGATAATGTAAACTGACGCAGTAACATTCTTACCTTGCTAGTTTGACATGACACATATGTATTGTTACGTCTCTGATCGTTTGTTAATTTCCGGTATAAATTCTTCCCGAGGAACTTCAGCGATACAAGTCCTTTCTTAAATAAAACTAGTTTATTCTTTTTCAATACAACTTTGCAATACACAGAATTTCCACAGTCACTTTAACTTAAATACACGCTATAATTCACAACGATTCACGCACTTTACTTATAGTCACTACTGCTCGCTTGACTCAATTATCTGTCTCTGTATCTCTCTATCTGCAATTAATTATCTCGCTTTATTTGCCGGGTTTATATATATTGTTGCGTCATCGAGTCACATGACTACTGTGACGCAACGTTTCTAGAACTATCATGTACTTTGGCGAATGTTCTAGTTCTTACTAGATATAGGGTGGGTTGGTATAAAAAAGAGGGGAATGTAATGCGTGTGAGTAGATAGTGAGTAATTGAACTGCAGTCAGAAGTATTGTTGACGTTCGTTGATTAGCGTTTGTTTTAGCGCGATTGTTGAAGTTAAGTGTATCGGTAAAGTTATATTCGGAAAGAATAAACCAGTTTTATTAAGTAAAGACTTGTGTCGCTTAAGTTTCGTCGAAACGAAGTTACGGAAAATTAATTAACACACGGAGACGTAACAAATTGGTGTCAGGGAGTGGGACAGGAAAAAAAAATGGAAACGAGAAGCGGCAAATCAAACTACA
>NW_013665863.1:739663-740263 GCF_000517525.1 Limulus polyphemus | reverse complement strand
TTTGATGGGGGGAAAGTGAAGGACTTAGAAAATTTCTCAGCACGACAAAATTTAGGAGGTCCAATTAAATTTAAAACTACCCTCTCAGTTTTTACAAAATTTCTGTGTGATCAAAAACAACATTATATATCACTTGCAATAATTTTATAGTGAAGTCATAATAGGGAATTATAGCTTGAGTAAACTGTCTTGTTGGCTTATTTTTTTGCATCCCCTATATGTAGATTTTAAATTCTCAGTTTTTAATTATCTTGAATATTGGCTTTTTTAATTCCCAGCAATGGTAAATATATACCTAGAGTAAGATACAACCCCCACTAAACGCGTATAACATTTTACCAGTATAAAAGCAGCCTTTTTAAATATAAGAAATACATCTAAAAAATAGCTTTAAATAAAGCTTCGTGTTTTTAAAGTAATTATGTACTGAGCCAGGTGGCTGTGCCTGAGGTTTCGTGTAAACAAACCACGAGTACAAAAGCAGCCGCTCATAACAACGTCACATCTCTTACGTATTTATAACTACGTAAATCAACTTTCAAATAGGTCATGGACATTCGCAGGTTTAAAAAAAAAACCTTACTAGGTTTTGCTGCAAAA
>NW_013665863.1:708929-739642 GCF_000517525.1 Limulus polyphemus | reverse complement strand
TACCTAGCTAATTTTGCTGTAGGCTTACGAAACAATAATCATGAACCACCACAGTGGTTCACAATAGGGATCGAAAGGAATTGCATAAAACTTAATAGAACAGTCGGGCAAAAAGCACCTTAAACAGTAAAGATTCACTTTCAACAACACATTAAAACCTTTACTATTGACTACTAAGGCTGTAAACATATTAAAATGCACAAAAAGGCACGCATGTTAGACAAACAAGAAAATCCGCTCAAAATGGTAGGTTTGTAATTATTATTCTCTTGCCAGCCTACAACAAAAACGGCTTGATATATTGCACCCAAACCTTTTCTGGAATACTGAATAAGGTACTACATTAGGTCGTAATGATATTGAAAATTCGATATTACCCCTTGAAGTTAGCTTTCTTACACTGTATAGGCATCTGGTTTTCCAGCTTAAGTAGAGGGTGGAACAGGAATTACCAGCCAATAACAATCGTGAAATCACTTATTTTGCTTATTATCAATTTTTGGGTGGTCTTAACAATTGAAAAGGAAGGTTTTTAGTGTTGTTTCAAGAATAAGTCTGCTTTCTAAGGTAGCTTTTTCTAATGTTCTACAAAGAGTTTTGAGCAAATTCCTGTGTGATCTTTATTATGGACCACAATCGTGGTTCATGACGTGAATAACTTTATTTTCAATTGAGCTTTTAATATACTAAGCACATAGTGTGTTATTTGAAGGTTCAGTATGCATTAAGCACACAGTTATCTAAGTGATCACCATGACAACAAGAAGCTGGTGTAGTGATTTGTTACAGGTGGAATGAAATAAACAAGACTAAACAAATACCACACACACACATATTGCATGCAAATATGATATATATAACTGTCCTGTGATATGTATTTTACATCATATAACATTTGAAACAAGTTTCTAGAGTTCTAATTGGAAAGTGGTAAATTCGTTCAAAATTATGTGATAATTTAACCCTAAATACTATTTCGTAACAAGGAGAATGTTATGATGAACTTCTTTAACATTTTCTGCTAGTTTTCAGCATGTAGTTGCAATATATTATAAATCTGATGTTTCTTCATATATTTACACTAATTACTTACCTTAAATAAAGGTCACATGCTAAAAATAATTCCATAGATTCTCATACCTGCTTGGTTCTATTTCTGTATTGGCCACTTTGAGTGAAATTATACTCACTTTAACAGGAGATACAGAAGCTACAATTATAAAAGTAAGAGTTGAGAGCTTCTCTTTCTTGAATATCTTTATTTGAAATTAGTCTACCTCTCCCCATCTTACCCACACTCTTGTTTTGATCCTGTCTTCATCTGTCCGTTTGTTTATTATGAATTTCAAGTCCCTAATTTAGCAGTGAAAGACTAGAGGGAAGGCCACTGCCAACTCTTTTATCAATGAATAGTGAGATTGACTGTCATATTATAATGCCCCCATGACTGAAAGGGTGAGCATGTTTAGTGGGAAAGGGATTTGAACCCGTGACCCACAGATTGCGAGTCGAGCGCCTTAACCGCCTGGCCATGCCGGGCCTCTTTATCTGTCATAGACAATTAAAGATCTCTCCAATTTAGCAGCCAGAAAAAAATCATTACACAAAATAGAAACTAGCCAATAGGTTAAATCTTATAATGTTCGTGAATAAAGATAAAATTTTATTTATTTTCATGAGTCAATCATTTTCCTTTGTTGCCATGCTCAAATTATTCTCTGTATAACGTTTCAAGATTCTGCACTTTGTATCAAGTTCTGTGTACAATGATATTCTTGAAGAAACATGAAATATACAATAGTGCATAAAGCAAACCAAGTGTTTATGTGATCTGTAAGTAAGCTACATTCTGTTCTTTCTTTAGCAGTATTTGTCAGAATGATCAATACATAAATTTTTATACTTTTTAATTTATTAAATTACAAAGGTTACTTTGCATTGTTAGCTTAGTATGTGGATTTAGGAATAAACTAAATCTCCCAAGTTGAACTAACCTCATGAGATATTATTGAGATTATAACCTTAAATATTACTAACGGTTAGCATTCCCAAATAATGCATTCTAATTTTTATAAGCAAGTTAAAACAGTATATTAAATTAGCTATATTCATTAATGCTTGGACATTTAGTTTGATATATATAGGTAATAAATAAATAACACACAATGTTAAAATTGATACACAGTTGAAAACATTTCTAAAATATGGACTTTACATGTTTCGATGTTTACCATGTCATCATCAGGAAACATCTAGAGTCCACATTTTAAAAACGTTTTTAATTGTGTATTAATTTTATTGTTGTATTATTTATTTATTATTTCAATATGTATTATTTAAAGAAAGTTTTAATGAAGAAATAACTCTACTGAAAATACAGACATCTTTGAGCACCATATATTTTATTCAACATTATATGTACCATAATTCACACACATTAATAATGATACAATGTCAAGGACCAGTTTCTCACTTTTCTTTTATTAAAAACTCAACTTTTTTTGAAGTATCATTTTACACTTATCACATAACACCCATTACTCTGTTTATAAATTGAGCAAATTTTGCTGGTTCTCCTCCACAGAATGGAATCAACTGGCCCTCATCCATTGAAGCCAAAGTTTCCTTCAAAGTGCTATTATAAAAAAAAAAAGGGGAGTTATATTGATATGATGAAATGTTAGAATTATTTGTACCATCAATATACCACAGTTGATAAATGTAATACTGTTGTTCCATTGATAAGAAGAGTTAGAATCTGCATCATGCTACAGTATCAGCAGTTTCCATTTACTAAAGATATATCTAGGCAGTGAATGACAAAGTTTACAAAACCTATATCAGGTATCACATTGATCTAATACTATAACACGTTCACTACTCTATGTTACACTTCATTTTACATTATAAACATACATGTAATATATGTCTACTCCATCAGATTTAATAATATTCAAACAAAAACTTAACTAATTTATTGTATATTTTATTGAAGAAAGGCACTACAATCCACATATCAATGGATTCAGCACGAAAAACCTTTATCAAAATATACGTATAAGTTCCTTGGGAAAAGAAATAGTGAACATACCAAGTATATGACCCTACGGTAAGCAAGGGATTAAAGTACTTTTAATACAAAACTAAATGTAGAATATTTAAATCACACATTAATTCTAGTTTTCTCTGTGCTCTGCATTTCAATTTTAAAATGTTAGTATAAATTTAGCCAATTTCCCTGCATTTATTTAAAAACAAAATAAGTAAATTAATTATGTTTTATAACCATCTTTATACTTAAAAGTAGAGTTGGTAAGTTTTAAAAAATTATCAGTTTGGTATGTTGTATGATGTTAGTTTTAAATTGCTAGAAATAATTAACTAAATATATGAGTTTGAAGAAGTTACACTTAGCTTTTGATTTAATACTTAAAGAATACAGCAGTAACCTCATTCAGCCAGATGACTTTCTATTACCTTTCTTATCCATATAATATCAGTATCAGGTTTTGTTTGTTTGGAATTTCATGCAAAGCTACACGAGAGCTATCTGCACTATCCATCCCTAATTTAGCAGTGATAGACTAGAAGAAAGGTAGCTAGTCAACATCACCCACTGCCAACTCTTGGGCTACTCTTTTACCAATGAATAGTGGGATTGACCATCACAATATAGTGCCCCCACAGCTGAAAGGGTGAGCCTGCTCGGTGTGACAGATATAAGCATCTGACCTATGAACTAAAACTAATGGTAAACAAAGTTTTCTGTGTAGATAATAAAAAAAGAAGAAATGGTTTCATCATAAAACAACAAATTTTAATATTGTTTCATTGACTTAGAAAGAGGTTAAGTACTTTGCAATTCCCTATACTTATTTTTCTGATAGGCATAATACTCCTTAGGTGAACAAAGTTCATTAGGTCTTGTTACAGTAATGGGAAGTAGCAGCAGGACACAGTTACACTACTCTTGTACATATCAGGACTTATTTTATAAACAAAAACAGTTTAATTCAGCGTACTAAATCAAAAAATGTTATTGTTCGGAAATTAGTAGTAGCAGCAGCTCTTTAGCAAATAAATTATCATCAGTTACGAATATACAGTGTTATAAAGTTGTAAGGCCTGCACGTATAATTTGAAAACATTTTTTTTCTTTTACATTTGAGCTTCTAACATTTAATCATAACTTCACATTACACAGTAACTTAGCACCAATAAGTTTGGCTACTTCCAATAACAACTTTTATGTAACTGAATTAAAACCTTTTAAAGATGTCTAGGAGGGAAAAATAAAATAAAATAATTTTAATACAATAATAAAAATTATATAATAAAATCACTGCAGCAGACTCACACATTCACTCAAACCACAGCAATTATAAACTTTTAAAATCACCCAAGAATCCACAGTTATTTTATATCACATGTTCTTAATGTCACCATACCTAGAAAACATTATGATAAAAGTAATTTTCCCGAGCAGTTAGTACAAATGGAGGTTGATCAAAACAACATTAGTGTTAGTATATTTAAAAGTTTAACAGTTATCATACATACCTTGATATTAGCAGAGCTACACAAAACAGTTTGAAATACAAGTTAAACAATAACACTTTCTATGAATAAGCATTTTACATAACATACTTTTTCTTTAAAATACAAATTAAGAAGTATCTACACGTAAACACAAAAGTTATAGAAAGAACGAGTATATTCTTTATGTATAAAATGAGCCATTTGCTTAATATGTCGTATTTTAAATACTATATTATTAAAATATGTTGATTGATTTCATAAAATCATTACTTGAAAATATCTGTAGAAATTTTATACTCAGCTTTTTTCTCATCAAAATTTGCAAACTCATTGATTAAAAATTTATTTTTATTCTAGATCTAAAACTGCATAGATATCTATTTGTGTTTGTATGTGTATTCTGACACTTACACTACAATGAGATAATATAACGAATATGTGAATCATTAATGGTGTTTGTTGAAGGAACTCTAACAATTGAAAATATCAAAAATTATCAGAGATCTTTGAAGTTGGTATTGAAATAATCATAATACTGTCCAACCAAAGCAGGCAGATATTATATAAAACAGAAGGTTAATAATGATTCAAAAAGGGGAACTTAGCCAATTCTCGACTGTATCAGTTTTTTCATAGGTTGAATTGGGTTTTGATTTGTTAATGTGTACTTCAGTTTTCTTGTTTTCTACACATTTTTGCTCTTCTCTAACCTGCCATACACACAGAGAACGTTTTAAAAGATTCAAGTTCAATTAAAATCTGATCAATATGTTACAATTACTTTTCTAAATGAAACTCTAGTTGCAGTATCACTAAATCTTATAACTATGAATTTTTTTGCAGGGCCAAAATTACATTGCCTCTGTACTTACCCACATTTGCAGTAATACAAATGTCCATCTTGAAATAACTGATATGCTAGCTCCATCTGGTGATTTCCCATCAAATTTTCATTAATTACCACAATCAGAGGCTTTCTGGCTCTCAAGGTCTCTAGCACACTCCCAGCTCCTAAAGATACCAGAAATATCTTTGGAATAAAGAAATGTATGCATGTGTATACATATGTAAATGCCTAAATACACTTACTACACCTAAAAATCACCACAAAATTACACTACCTGTATTTGTTATTGTATCAGTAAGTTTGGAGTTAAATTCAGACCTACCCATATTAATTCTCTATTTCATGAAATAGAATTACTTACATAACTTCTTTTTGTGCAAAATGTCATATATTCAAATATTAATCAAAATATTGACAGAAATAGTTTACTTACGAACATACTTTAAAATTTTGCTAAATTATAAGTTGTTAGTCCTAAATTTTTATACCATCAATTCCCAGGAATATTAAGGTTCAGACTTCTTTCTTTTTTTGTGGAGAATGTGGTCACTTTATCCATTTTTTGGGGAATTATTTATAATTCTTGAACTTCAAAAACAGCATAAATGATGGGTTAATACCACTATCACACTATTACAGCAAAAGAAAAAAAAAAATCATTGCTCCCAAGTATTTTGTAAACTTATATTACACAATTTCCATGAGAATAAAAATAATTTTCCAAAAAATGATCTAAGTATAATCTTGAAATTCTATTTAAGACTTATTAACATGCTTTAAAAATAAAATACTGTCACTGTAATGTCTTCCTGTTATTATTGATAATTATTGTGCTATTTACAGTGTGTGTTTTTGTTATAGCAAAGGCACATCTGGCTATCTGCTATGTCCACCGAGGGGGAATCAAACCCCTGATTTTAGCATTGTAAATCCAAAGACTTACCACTGTACCACCAGGGGACTATTTACAGTGAATGAAGTTATGTATGGAGAATAAAAAATATTTGAACTGAAAAGAAGATAACACATGAAAAACAAAGTTTTAAACAAACTAAAAGAAAGTAATTTTTTTGAAACAAACTAACACTTTGATATAATCAAAGTCATGCACCACTGATGAATAAAAAGCTTAATAATTAGTACTGTATAATCTAAGCTCTTAACAAGTAGGGTTTTATCAGATTTCTTTTTTTAATGCAATGTAGCTGTACATACTATTCTCTTCTATTATAGAATTTACAATTACTTCATTTTCATAGCATTTTCAGTACTTTAGGCAAAAAAATGTTAAGGCTCTTATATCACCAAAAAAGCACATCAAACATCAATGTCTGGTATAATACAAGTTTTAAGTATTCTCACCTGCATGACTTATAACCAAAGAAGCTTCTCGAATGTCACTTTCAATTGATTCCTTGTACCTATAATACTCAATAATTTGCTCTACATGTGTGTCATCTTGAACAGGTTGAAAGTCACCCTTTCCTATCTGAATTAAAATCTTTTCATATCCTCTTCCTGAAAGAATCTGAAAGACACAATTCAATATTATTCATTCATAAAGAAATATAATTTAAGGATTCTCATTTAATTTTTTTCATCAAAGGTTTGTAAAGCAATATTCTCAAATATTAATATTTATGTTTATTTTATTTCTACACAAAGGAGTTATTTTCTAATTCCAAATACAAGGAGGCATAATTTTTTTTTACTGTAACAGCAGTTGTCAGATAGTTTTATATTGTACAATATTCTTTATAATTCTGAACATAAAATTACAAATTTCTGATTTCCATGTATGCTGTTCAAAAATATATCAACAAACATGTACTTGAGCATCATTTATCCCATTAGTCATCAACTAACCTCATGAATCTCAAACTTTTCAATTAATTAAAAGATGTAAATTAAGAGTAACAATTACTTTTATTTCTTCCTTTTGAAGCTCATATGTCACACTGTATTGTAGCCTACAGAGTGCATAATTCTTCTTGTGATTCATGGCATGCGCACGTTTTACTGATGTCACAACAGTACAAATTGCAACATTAAGCATCCTTTATGTGATGTTACTTTAGTGTCTGCTGATTGACTGACAGACAACCAACTACTGTATATGGTGCATGTGGTTAAAATAAATGACTCTTCCAGGCAGCTTTTGTCCCCTTTTCAGGGAAATTATAATATTCTGGCAAGTAGTGACAGCATGAGTATACAATAGACTTAAGGTTGATTTTGCAACCCTCCAACTCTTGCAGCAAAGTTTATATTGGTCATAATTTGTGCTTTGTGATTTTGAGATGTACTCCAAATTGTAAGTAATTAACAATGTTAACATAATGAAAGGGTAATTAGATTTGTAGTTCTTTCCATACCAGTGGTTCTCAACCTGTGATATGTAAACCCCCCAAGGTACATGAAGACAAAGCTGGGGTGTATGGTAGAACCTATGACAAATATTAGAGTAAAAATAAACTCCATGCCTCAGAATTGGAGGGCAGCCTTGGTGACTTACCAACATTTTTCAACAATGCATTTTTTGTAACAAGTTATATACATTAGTGATATGCCACTGGATCATAGGTCTGATTGGGGGTACACCACATAAAAAGGTTGGGAACCATTGCTCTATATTGTATTTGTGGAGTTGGCAGAGGAATATTTTTAAACATGAATGGGCAGAGTTGAAAAACTATGGAAAACAGCAAAGAGCAAAACCAAATTAACCTTACAATTTTAAAAGTCAGATTTCAGGTAAATTCTCTTTTTAACTTTTTTCTAAAACCAGCATTATTGAAAGCACATGAGAAGTCATCACTATTTAAAATAATTTAAAGTCGTCAATTTACAAACAACTCTCTGCAGCCCACAGTCGTTTTTTAAATTCAAAATTTATATATATAGAAAACAGCAAAGTATTTGTCATTTTTAATTACATTCAAATACAAAACAAACTATTACAAATTTCCACAAACTTTCACACTTCAAAACTTCTGTTCTACCAAAACATCAGTATTTCTGTAACACAGCAAAAAGTCTTGTATTAACAAGCCTTTCCACAGTTTTAGTCATACTCAGCATCATTAGTATGCCAAATTAATTTGTTAGGCTAAACAGTTCTCATAACTTTTAAATACTATAAAATTTGTGCACTCTCAATTTCCACATCAGTAATTTGAAGAAACACAAGTCTTTCAATACTAAAACATACTTTAAACAGTTATAAACAATCGCTGATTTTCTATCATTAAACTAGAAAACACAACAACAAAAGATAAGACAAAACATCCATTAAATCAATCGAAGTCACCCCTTATCCACCAAAAGAACAAAACCAAGTTAAATGTAACTTTTCATGTCTATATAACAACAGAACACAGATTGAAAAAAAAAAAGAGTTAAAACTACAACAAACATACACCATGGTAGTAAGCAAACCATTCCACACACTCATAAAACTACCAGAAAATAATTTTGTCAAGAATAAGTCTGTAATTAAGCCTTAAAATGTAAACCTATTACCCCTAATTTTCAAGTTTGTATTTCTAACCTTTTCATTCCATCATTTAATTAAACAAACCACCCAAAGGAAGATTGTCCTAACTTCTAGAAGTTTTGAGTACTTGAATAAAGTGACCTCTAATTTGCTTGCACTTTCAAGAAAACAAGACTAAAAAAGGTCTCTCTTCACATGATACATTTTTATACTAGTTGTGGGTATTATTCTCGTAGCCTGTCTCTGCATTCATCCTAACATGTTAATGTCCTCCCTACAGTAAATGGACCAAAATATGCACACAGCACTCCAATTCTCATACAAAGAATAATGATTGATTATATCATAGTTAAACATTCAGAAGAAGACTTTAAAGTGTAACTAACTAGAACTTACCTGCAAGACTTCTGGAGTAATAACTGTCTCGACTAGCTGGTCAAAGGAAGTTGTACCAACTGTAACAAATACAGTTTTTTTACATCCCATGTTGTTTCTTCATGTGTGCATATGTAATGATTCAAATTTCTCTAAATCTAAAGAGAGAATTACATAGATTTGTTTTATATCTCTGAAATAAACAGCCCAAAAACAGATACATGTAGCTACTTTTATTTAATTTTTATTTACATTTGAAAGAATATAACTTATTAAAATACATTTTTAACATCAAATATATATTATCAATAAAACATAACACGTAGACAAAAAAGGGACCACTTGGTTCTTTCAAGGCTCTCCTGGCATAACCATCTTTGAAAGAAGTAAAAATTTAAACATACCCTTTATTTTTCAGGAAATTATCAACCCCCCCTCATACATTCCTGTAAAGTTCTGGCCTCCACTACTTCTAATGGCAACTCATCCCATCAGAAAAATAAAACTGTCTTAACTGAATGTCTTTTTGAAATCTTAAACTTGTGTCCTCTCATCCCATTATCTTCCAAATATGGAACAAAGCTATCAAATGTCTTTATTATATCAATCCCACTAATAATCTTCTAAACTTAAATGAAATAATCTTGTACCCTTCTTTTCTCAAGATAAAATAATTTAAATAGTTCTTACCTTACACTACCTTCAAGATAGGACTCCCATCCTTCGAATCATTCTAGTAGCCCCCCTCTAAATGTTTTCCAATAAGTCGATATATTTCCTTAGATGAAAAGACCAAACTGCACACAGTATTCCAAGTGAAACTTACATACTAATTTATGTACAGATGATCACATTTTCTCACTTGTAATCAATATGTCTGTAAATATACACCCTAAAATTCTATTAACTTTACAACTAGCAACATAGCACTGCCTTGAGTGACTTATCCACCACTATGTCCAGATGTCTTTCTTCAGTTGTACTACTGAGTTCTCACCTTACATTAAATGTGTGATCCAAATTACAATGACTCAAATGCATTACCTTGTACTTACTTCAATTATCCCTTCACTTTACACTTACAAGCCAAATTTGCATGTGAAGAACACTTTGAAACATTTGAAAATTAATTTTTCCTTTTGTTAGATGATAAAGATTCATTTAGACCATTCTGGTCATCCCTTCACTCTCTGACCTGATCAACAAAATAAGACTAGTTCAAGCTAAATAAAACCTTTCTTTTTGCATCTTATATATTGGTTTGTAAGGTAGCTGGGTGAGAGAAAGAATGAGTTATTAATGGAGATAAAACTAAACTGAGCCTTTGTTACTACTGGCACACCTTATGGGTCAATGCTTGGCACTTGCTTTCTCTTATTTACACTAATAACATTTATAGGGACATAATTAGTACACTAGTAAAGTTTTTTAATGACATTAACTCTTGGGTATCTCTAGCTGTATTGTGATAATACAGAATGTTTTGGATCAAATGGTAATTTAGACAAATATTTGGCAAATGACTTTTAATTACATCACTACAAGTAACCCACTTAATAGTGTGACTGAAGAAACATGTCTTGGCAGAGTAGTGGATGAGTCATTCAAGCCATCAAAGCAGTGCTCTGTTGCTAGTAGTAAAGTTAATAGAGTTTTAGGGTGTATTTATACTATTCTAGACATATTGGTTACAATCCAAATGATGCAACTACCCCTCACTACAAGAAATGCTAGTTAGCTCCACTTGTAATACTGAGTACAGTTTGGTTATAGAAGAGAATTATCATTCAACTATGATAATACCATGAACAGATGAGGAAGATATAATTTTACTGAAAATTATACCAGGATTGATAGGATAATAGCTTCTTATCTGTGCTGTATTCTAAAGGCAACAGGTGGAGAAGATACAAGTTTAACATTTGGAAAAAACAGGCTAGACTTCAACTAGGGCAGTTGTATTTAACTACACTAATACTAATAGGGTGGTTGGCTTATGAAATAAGTTGGTATCAGCAGTAGTAAAGGTTAACACTTCACAAGTGTGGGGTTAAAAATAAAACATTTTCTTTAAAAAAAATAAAGGGTCGGTTTTAATTTGACTTATATCAAGGGCTGGTGTGTAAGGTCAGCCATGAAGGACTAAATGGTCCCTTAATGTCTGGATATTATTCATTAATTTTCAATTTCAAAGGAATATGTAATAGTTAAGCATAATAAATAAAAATATTATAACTGATTTCAAAATCTGGGTTTTTATTAATCTCTGTTACTTACATGATACAATTACAAATATTTAAGAAAGTACATCCAGAATCTAATTCTTTGGCTCTATTTACAGTGTAATATTCCTGGTAGTGTAACTATGTCATAAATAGCAACTGTTTATAATATTATCCTAATTTCAACATTATGAGAGGGCGCACCATGCATTCTTGAAAAGAAGCAGTGAAATAACAGAACGAATAAATTTCAACTTTCATCAGGTTTCAAGTGATTTATTGCTAAAAGTAACACATAGTACAAGGAATACCGAAAAATCAACGCAAACCGTAAATGAAGGATACGTACACGTACAACACTTGTGAAGCGTTAAGTCGCTTTCGTAACTTCTTAATCACAGAATCTCATTTCTTAAAACTAGCAGAGACCCACAAAACATTTGCGGCAAATTAGTATCTTTATCGAAACAATACTTCTTTAAATATAACATTTCTATCACAATACAAACGAACTGTAATCGTAGACAACGAAATGTGTAAATCCACTTGTATATAGGGCGTACCTTATAAAACTTTAACTTATGTTAGGCCTAAGTTCGATAAAGAGATAAATTAACACTGTAACCTGTGTACGTTTTTTTATACTTTTTTGGTTAGTTAGGACTAAACTTTACTGTACTTAATACTATCGATAAATAAACTTATAATGTTATTCTAAGACCTAATGTCAAACCTTTTTTAAAACTTTGATAAGTTTTTAATATTCTGTTGTACAAAATGGTTAGTAAAATATATTTACATTCCCTTTTGTTGTTACTTCTTGTTTCATACAGCAATTGTAATGACTTCATTACTAAGCTTTGCAGCTCTCTGCCGCAGGCAGACTGTTTGTCGTCGAGTCAATAATGCGCATGCGCGGTTTTCTTGGGGAAACATTCTAACAACGCATGCTTATGCAGCAGGTTCTCGGTCAGAAAGCATAACAGTCGTACATACAAACAAGCAGAATAATAGTATAGAAGATAATATTTTTATTATCAGAAACGCCACCCTACGGGCGGCTGTTTGTCTTCGTAATTACTAATTGTACTATTCATACCTCATTGAAATAAAAATTAGAAAAAAGTTAACATTTTCTACAAAAGGATTTTATGGGAAGTGATTAATGAATATATAATCAAACCCTCACGTACAGTCCTAGTGAAAGTCGTGTTCTTGTTGCGAGGAGAGTAATTTTATTTAAAATTGTGTTCTGTGATAAAGAAATGGTTGTTGTATATACCGTAGGTATTTTTCTAATTGTCTGAATCGTGAATACCCAAAGCAGGAAATATTTTTAGTAAGATTAAATTAATTGGTGTCATTTCACTCATTTTTAAGATTACGAATATAATCTCACACTACAACAAGACACCTGGTAACACAGAATGATAGTACAAATAGCTCATTGTGTAGCTTTGTGCTTAATTATAAACAAATAAACACAGAATTATAAAGAATAATAATAAAAACATATTTACAGAATCGCATAATTGTTAAAGCATGTCACATGAAAATATTTACAAAATAGTAATGTTTAAATTAAAACAGTTTAAAACAACAGATTTAACGCAAAGGGAAAAAACTTAAACAAAAGTCAAATATACAATTTCATACGTTCCTTATTAAGTTTTCATATGAAGTGATTTTTCCTACACCTCATACAAGAAAACGGCTGGCTTTGATTTAATTAAGCAACAGATTTCAGGAAATAATAATGTCCACTCAACAATTCGTTTTCACATGCTCTTCAGAAGCGACCTTCTTTACTGCTAAGCTCACAGCAGAATAATTAATATAAAAAGAAACTTACAAACTGATATTGTTGTATTCTTAGTGAAAAGATACACAATGGCTATATGTATTATGTCCACCATGGGAAATGAGCCCCACATTTTAGTGATATAAGACACCATGGGAAATGAGCTGCCCCAGATTTTAGTGATATAAGACCATCAACTTACTCCCTCCCCCTCACCCGAAGGACACATACTGAGGTAACGCGTTAAAATATATGGTTTTATGAACCCACAATCCTTCCAGCTCTTTAAAAACTTTTTGTGAGATGGAATTACAAAACCAACTATAACTTCCTTTTTCACTTTAATACATCCACATTAAAACGACAGAATAGTTTATATATGGTGTTTGAGATGTTTGTTACTCACAGAATGATCCAAAATTTATGTACAATTTCTATGCGGCATTGAGGCTACTTATTCATTTTTATGAATTATTCACCCGAAAAGCTATACTAAAAAAGAAAAAAAGTTAAAGAAAATAGCCGGAAATTCCTATATAAATACAAGATCACCTGTGTGAGTAAAAGACATGTTAAAATCAATGCATTTAATATTCCCTCCACCGCTATAAGAAGTATAGTTTCATGTTCTTACCTTACGTGGTGATACATTTTCGTTGGATTATAGGGTTTTTATCATTTGGTATCAAGACTTCTAGAACCTACGTGTTTTTCCGTTCGGGTTATAGGGTTTTATCATTTGCTGTAAGAGGTATAAACTTGTTCTTTCGATTTGTCCTTGTCCAAGGTACCTGACGAGAAGTGATATTCACCCCGAACCAGTATAACTCAGTGACAAATGGTAATTCGAATGATTTGAACACCACTTTTGTAACGCACTCACAGTTTCAAAGTACAGTGATTAATTTTTATTTATTTTTGCTGGTAACGGGACACGAGCCATGGAACAGCTCCACAGTCCGGCATGCTAACCATTAGTCGCGCTAAGCCAAATATAACAAAACTTCAAATTTTCTCTATGCAGCAATGCTGATCTATATTAAGTTTAATAAAAAATCCAAATGTTGTTCTTCTTCATTTCTATTTCAAGAAAAGTAGTTTAAATATAAATATTTAAGTAATTTTAAATTCACAAGTATAGCTTTATATTTTTAATGCAAAGAGCAAATGTTTACTATAACCTTAGATATAGTTACAGTTACTATGGTTATAACAATAAGCTCCAAACCTGGTTGAAAAAACCGGCAACATAGAAAATAAGATTAGTAGTATTTGTGACGTCGTGAGAGAAGAGATGTGGGTTTCGTTGCAACATGGCGGAAGGGTGGAAGAAGTTTTTGTTCTGATATCGTTTTTTTTCGTTGTTGTTGTTTTCAAATAGAATAGTTTTTTTTTATATTTTTTTAACCTGGTGAGTTCATCTACTAAATTTTTTAAAATGATATTTTACAAAATTGTGTCTACTGAATAAAAATTAGAAATGAAAATTCAGATTAAACTTAATTTAATTAAAGTAGCATGTCTTCATCACCTGATTTTGAATTTGTTTACACTACTCCTCAAATATTGTAATTTTAAATTTGTAAGTTATGAATCTAGAATATAATGAAATTTCTGACTATTTACTAATTTAGGATTTACCATTTCACGCAAGATTTGACAAAATCGTGATGCAAACTATGACAAAAATATGTAACTCAAATTCCAACGAAACATCATTCATTCAATGATTAAGCATACGCTGTGTTATACATTATAATAATATATGTTATTTTATGTACGATCCGTAAGTCATAATAATTGTTTTTTAAATATTTAATTTTCAGTCAGTAGTTTTTTAGAATAATGGTAATGTCAAGTAGTAATATTGTTCATACATGAATCATATGTAAGGTGACCAAACGTTCTGATTTCTAATTCTAGCTTTCCGTCACAGTGACTCAGAGGCAGAGCAGAACAAATGCTGTTGGGACTTATAAGTTATATCTTATAAGCACTTTATTTAGTTGTATTTGAGATGCCCTGTCTGTCCAGTAAATAATGACATGGATTAGTATTGTTTTTAAGTCTTTAAACTGTTGCATTTTAAGTATAATCATTGGCTAAACAATTTAACTTTAGAGGTCAGCTGATGATTGCAGCATTTCCTTATTATTTTGACACATTTTGTACATTCAGTAGCTGGTGAATAAGTTTTTGGTGTTCATAGTAATTTAGTACAGGAAACATTTGATTATAAGTGCATTTTAATATACTTAGCAATAAAAATAGTTTTCTTTGGTTAATATTTTATGCATTTATTATTACTATTTCCCATACAGTTTGTAATGATTTCATGAAAAAGTCCTTTCAGTGTTTTAAACCCCTCATGCTCTCCTTCTGTGACTGAAATTGTCTGAATTTATGGTTCTGGAACCTGATCACTCTAATAATAATGTAATGTAGATTATATAATTGTAAATTACTCTTTAAGTAACCTATACTTGAGTGGTAATGGTAATATTTACTATAAAATAGGATAAAAAATATGGTGAAATGAGATGCACACCATTATATATATGTATATACACAAAATTGAACAAAAAAGATAAAAAAATTCAAATAATAAGGATTGAGGTTAATTGACTTTATTTTATTCCAGTTTGTTTTCTCACTGTAACTTATTTCTCATTATTTTGGAATAGAACAGAAATAAACTTATTAAATGTAGGTTGTTCATGATATGATTTTTATTGTTCCTTTATGTAATTAACAATGTAGTTTGAATGAAGACACTTCAGCAGAATCCTGTGAAAAGTTATTAATGCATGTGTATTTGTATTACATTATGCCATAAACATGTTATAAGAAGAATGTAGTATACTTCTAAGTATCTCACTTGTTTTATCAGCATACACTGGAGACAATAGTAACAGCTACATTGCATCATCACGATAACATAAAATATTTGAAACTTATTTTGAGATTTACTACTATGGTTAAGGAGGATGTGTTGGAAAAAGGAAATTATATTGAAGGCAACAGGAAAGCAAGCTTTTCACTGTATAGTTTCTGCAAAAATAATTCAGTAAAAGGTAAGTTTAGTAGCTGACTCAAGAAGTGTGTTAATACCTACAAAAGCAAATTGATATTACATAACTACATTTATAACATTTTCATATCAGTCTTCGTAATAAGCTATTGCTAACAGGAATGTGTTCTATTAGTACACATGATGACTTGATCAAGTTAAAGGGATTTTGTGTGCACTTCAGTGGAGTAAAATTCTGAATTTATAGTGGTTTATGGTATTTATTTATTAATAATTGTTTGTGGCCAAAAATTAAGCATAAAGTAGAATTTCACTTATGACTCATTTGAGTCAAAATTTTAACTTCTCCTCCCCATTAGCATCGTTCTCTCACAACATAAAAGTCAGGCACAGATTTTTATATCTTGAATGCATGATTTATACTGCTAAATGTTGAAGCAAATTTTCCACACAACTCAGCCACTTATTGAACTTGTTGAGGTCCTTTTGAATCAAAACAGTCTTTTCGGTATCAGTTTCTCTCAGCTGCTTGAGTGTTATCAGCAAATTTAGCTAATGTGTTACTGAAGTTGATATCATTATTATTTAAATTGATAGCAAAACAACAAAGTTTTAAAGTATGTCTTTGAAAAAATTTTCATTTATTATATATCTAGTCATAAAACTGCTGATTTTTAATCAATCTCATTTATCAACAATCAAGCAAACTTTTTATTTTTTGAATAATATGAAAACAGCCTATTTTTTATTTATTTTTTTTAAAGTTAGAACAGGAGTATCTCATTCAAAAATAAAAAAAGCAAAAGCATCATCAGTGAACTTGTTGAGACAAGAAAAGCCCTTCCTGTTACTGTGTTTACTCTTTAGAGTAGATTCCACTTCCTGAACCAGCAATGAAATACAGTTTGATAGGCATAAATTCCTTGCTTTCGTTCATGATAACAGAAGTCTAGTTTTGTCTATGGTGGGCTTAGAAAAATTTATATAAATTTTTAAAAATAATCAAATATTATAACTATTATATTATTATTAAGTTTTTTGTCATGTTTTTGTTAGAAATATTAGATGACTGACTTGCATGTTTTTAGATTAACCCTGTGTTTGAACATGGTTCTTTTACACCAAGTTTGATTTGAATTGATGATCAGTTGTAGTATATAAACATCTATGAAAACTGATAGAAGAAATGTAATGGAAAACACATTTCAAATATAAATGGAATATGTTTAGTTGTATACATTTTGTGGGGATAAAAAAATGCTCAACCATTTTCAACTACTGACAGGGTTGAAACATTTATTATTTTAGACTTGAGCTTTCCATATGTAGTACATAAATTATATTACTTTTAACAAAGAAACTTAGTTTTGATTAACATGATGCATTGAAGAATAATGTTATTTGCTATTTTAGAGAAGTTAAATTTTATTTATGAAAAACATAGTTTTAGTTTTCTTTGTTAACTTGTAAAGACAAAAAGGGTGCAAGTGATTCAAACTTAGCCACTAGGAATTTGTTGTAGGAAGTAATTTGTTTTTTATAACAGAATTATTACTCTTTGTTTCAGTTTCCTGGATGCAATGGAATATTCCCGTTCTTCTTCCCTCTTCTCTTCTGTAGAAGTTAATAATGATGTGGTTCCCCTAAATGATCTTACACACCAAGCACAAGGTTCTGTAATAATGGCCAGTAGAGGCTCTACAGACTCCCTTTTAGCATCATGGGGATCTGATGAATCAACTTCAAGTAGCTCAGGACATGACTTTTCCCATTCCATATACCCATTTAGAGGTCCAAAAGCCAGAGACTGCAGTGGTGCTAAACATTTGTTGCCTTCTGAAAGAGTGAAACAGGAATTTGTGGAAGGATCATTAGTAAGTGTTAGTTCACATGTAGATGGAGAATGGTGTGACACTACAACGTTACTGGCAGACCCAGAAAATTTTGAAACCTATGACAATCGGCAGCGAAAAAGAGTACTTAGTGAAGGAGAGAATGATGAAAATAAAGAACGACCACGAAAAGCTCTACAACCACCAATAAGTTCAATTGAAAATAGAAATCATTCAGCTGCACTTAGTACTAATAATTTTATTTATGATGGAGCTAGCAGTACTTCAGGCTACTCTGAGATTGAAGTACAAAGTTCAAGTTTGTGCTCTGTTCAAGATTTAGAAAACTTTGCAAGAAGTTCTAATTCAAATGTTGAGGACCACCCAGTATCTGAAACACCAGAAGTAATAATGGATACTTCTTCTGAAAGTGACAGTGATATTGATATAGTAAGTCTTCGCACTTCTGTTTTAAGGAACACTAGGCCTTCAAACTGCAGCATTAAAGTAGCAGGAGCTCAGTACCATGATCACAGCTACACTGGGGCAAGAGAAAGGCTTCATTCATTGAACACAGCTTTCTGGACCAGCAACACTGGTAAGTAAGAGTATATTTATATTGCTTTTTTTAACATGTCAACTCCTGATCTCACATATGTATGTATAATTAATATTATTCATAATTGTAGTTTCTTTCATACAACTTGTATCCTTGATGTAAAAACAAAGATTAGAGATTTGTTTGTTCTACAATCATTTAATATAAAAGAGTCATCAGTGGCAAAGCAGCTTTTATGGTTAACCAAATTATTGTATCACAAAACTTTAATCTTACACATTCAAAAAATGAAAATTTTTAACACATTACAACTAGCATAATCAATTTCAAATCTAGCAATATATATTCTTAAGTATTGAATTTTTTTTTACACAATTAATATATGAATTGTACCACAATTGGGAATTCATTCTGTTTTATACCCTCAGTTTTTAACTCTTCAGTTGTGTAGGTTTATAGATTCTGTTATATGGTCATCCTGATGATAAGTTTATACTACATAATTACTTTGATACAGTTGTAGGACCTTAAACTTTCAAATTTTGAATCTAAAGAATATTCATTGTAATTTTCAAATTATCCTCCTTCAAATCAAGTATCTATAGTGAATAAAGTACAATACAAGAAGTGCAAGACACAGAACCTGTAGCACACTACAGTAGGTTGGTTCAGTCAGACTGACTGTTTCTGTATCACCAGACCATCATTGTCACTAACTTGGTATCCTTGTACGGATTTGTCAAAGTTGTTGGTACTTTGGTCTGACATACAGGATCCTGCATTGTAACATCACTATAGCTGACAGCAACACTGAACTGAAGAAGGACATGAATAGCAAGCACAAGTGTGTCAGAAACTTACTTTTTAGTAGTATATGTAGTAATGTAAATATATGGGTATGTTGGGCTAAAGATTCTTCTACAGTAGGTGTCTGTGACTTGTTGGTGGTAAATTGGACAATAAATGAACAGCATGCACTCTACTTGTGTTCAAAGTAATGTGTATATATATATATATATATAATATTCGGAATAGGTTAAACGTATGTACAATAATTCTTTACACTATGTAGCTGTATCTTAAACACTACACAGTTTTCTTCTTGTCAAAAGTCCACTTTGGCTAATTCAATTGCTTTGGAATTCAGTTAACAAGCCAAACTATTTTTCTCTATTTTTATCACAATAGTATTGGTGTATAATTCACTTAAGCTGTCATGTGAGTTACCACAGTTGTATCCTGAACTTCCAATAATTATCTGCTCTTTATACTTCCAATAATCATCTGCTTTTTTCAAAGTCTACACAGATGGGTTCAATTAACTTAGAACACCCTTTGACAAGACAGATTATTCTCCTTATCTTTTTCAAACTGTTAATCTCACTCTAACATATCAACCGTTGAGCCATTCACTCACGTGATTGTTAACTTTATGTTTTCTAACTTATCTCTGACCGAACTTCTCTTTCACGTGACTTTTCTTTTCAGCTTGTCTGCTTGCAGTGTTTATACATCTATCACTTAGGCCTTCTACAAATCTCCATAGCATTGACATCAATGGATTGCAAACACAATATTTGATAGCCTTGACATCATTGAATTACAAACACAAAATTGATTAATTAATAACATTTTGTACACTAAACAGTCTTTTTATGTCTGACAAAGTGTCAAAGTCCAACCAAATGTGAATGAAAAAAAAATTCCTCTTTTCTATTTTACCACATGTACTATTTATAATTATGCATGATTTACATAACCACTGCTAAATGAAGTTCAACAAAAACTTAGGAATGAAAAATAATTTTTAGGAACAATTAATACCCATAATGTCAGCTGTATTTTTTTCAGAGCAAAATTAGCACACATATGATCATTTTAAACATGTATATCTGTAAAACTATAATCTTGGCATAAATTTTGACTATTGCTTTTTTTCCCAGTCTTTTAGTACTTTTAATATTATTGTCTTTCTCTTCATAATGGAGTGTGAGTCAAATGATATAAGTAGCATGATTTTTTTTATTTTTAGTTTTGATACTTGAACTTTAAGATTATCCTCTCCAAGAAATTTTTGTTTCATAGGAGTTCAGCCTTACATGTAGATTACTGGTGTCTTCAATGATTTTAAACCTAGAATGTAACTGGTAAATGTTTTTGGAAAATGGCATTTGTTGTGTGGTATTAAGTATTTAAGATGTTTATGAATGAAACAAGAAAGTAAATGCCTTGATTTTAACTGTAGTCTTGGACACGTTTTCTCTAATATCGTAATGCTTACAAAGAAATGCTAGCTTACCAGGAACTTAAGATCAAATAACACTGTAAAGCATCTCACAAATCTGATCATAACAATATTTCAACTTTCCTTTTGTGTTTCTTAACATGACACATTTACAAAAGAAAAAAAAATTAAGTAGTCAAAGTAGTAATTGTTTAAAAGTGATTAATTTATGGTATCCTTAAAGCATCACTATGTAGCATAGACTTGTGTCACAGTGGGCTTTGATTTGTCAGTTTACCTCAACAGTTGAAGCATCCTCTAGTCAAGCCCCAACCATAACACATTGTTCAAAGTTGATAAATCTATTCCATTGTAGCAACAATTTGTGATCATACAATTTATAATTTGTATTTAAAGATCCATGGCGATTTTCTCTCTCTAACATGTTTATATCTACATAGTAAAGACAAAGCGAGGACCAGTTTATTCCTTGGGTAGGAGTTCCTAAGATTTTGACTAGTGAGTGTACATGCTTAAATATACAACACCAAAGCTTTAAGCATAATAGTACATTTCTTGAAATTATCTCGTGATATATCGAGCCACAAAGTATTGCAACAGGATCTATCCATTCAAAACAAATTTTTAGACTTTAATTTAAAATACACTTAACACTATTTATCTACATTATTTTTTTAAGATAAGTGGATCCACATTTTTTTTTTTTTGTCTTTTTTGATAAAAGAATGTATAAACTTTGTGATTATCAGTAACGGCATATCAGATTGCTGAAATTCAATATTCCAGTTATAGAATAATCACCTGTACATATTTGAACATCTTGGTAATGTACTGATATTTGAGAAACTGTATTTGAATTTCTGTTTTTTTATATAAATGAAGTGTTTGAAACTTTTTTTTTTCAAATTTTCACTGTGCTAGTTCAAGTCTTTAAAGAGTCACAATGCAAAATATAAATAAGCTTTGATGATATGGTTTTCTTAAAATATACACAAATAGACATAAAATTCACAGTAGCATCTTTGATATTAATTTTCTGAGACTGGTTGGAAACAGTTGTATGTAAAATAACTTCAAATATAAGTCATTGTGTTCAGTTTGATCCATGATGTTAGATGATGTAATATATTAAAAAAAACAGTTTTTGTTAACATTTCAAGAAAAGATAAGGTTTCAAGGGTGAGAAAACTTTCCTTTTGCTTAACTGCTTGATATGAACAGTTATTCAAATGAAAGTAATCCCAAACTCTTACCTAGCTGACCAGACAAGTGAAAAAAATTAACAAATATTACCATATTTTTGCCTGTTTATTGTTATTATATGATTATACATAAAATACTGGTAAAACATTTTGAAATAAACTATTTAGAACACCATTATATTTGTTTGTGTTATTATATTTGTACATTGTCAGATATTGCAGACTATCATCTTCTAAGCTAAATGTATTCTTTTATCCGTTTTGATTGGCATGGAACAATATCAAATTATTTGTAATTATCAGGTTTTAGTATTTCAGACGTAGAGTTCAGTATGATTGTAGTAAATACAGTTCAGCATGATTGTAGCAAATACTTTGACTCCAATCAGTCTATTCAGTGATTGTATTAGCTCACAATGGCAGAAGCACTGTTTTCACACCCATTAAACTATTATGACATAATAATACAACAACAACAACATCTAAAAAACTGAAGATATGTAGGGCAAGTTCCCAATGAAATTAGGCAAGAGAAAAAAATGGAATGTACTTGCCATTATACAACAGATTGTTTGGATCAAACAAGTTTTGCAAGTCTGTGTTGTGTTTACAAGTTAAGTAAGTTAAAGAAAGGTATGATACTATAGTAAACTGTCTTATGTCAGTTTGTCTACTTTGTAGACTAGTTTTATAATGAAGCACATGTTAATCAAGAACTTGTAATTACATTTCTAGACTGTAGGTTTGTAATTAAGTATATGATAAGATCAAGCACATGTATACTGTTTTACTTTCTGTACTGTATTTTTGTACTTTTAAATACACATAGAAGCTGTAGCATATTCACTTACAGTCGTGTAGTCTTACAGTAAGAAAATAAATAACCAGCAAACTGAAATGTTTCAAATAAACACACATTATTCCTGCATGCTAAAGCTAATCAAAGAATCCTTTACTAGCTAGGTAAATATGGTTTTCAGATTAGTGTGTTAGCGGCTGCTGTAGCATTAAAAACACTGTTGTTCATTTTTATATGTAAATCACTCAATATGTGTTCAATAAGATAATGTTAGATGTGTTCTGATCATCTGTTTTAAAGCTGTTTGGAAAGAGGGTTAGAAAATTAAACTGTGGCACAGAATGTATCTTCTTACTATTGCATCTAGCAAAACCAAAATTTTAGCTTTAAGAGATTATCTGAAAACTCGAAAAAAACATGGTATAAACTTAAAATATTAATCCTTATAATAAAGAAAAGTATAAAGTGTTGGGGAATTATAGTAATGTTTAAGGTGACCAGTTTTTCCAAACCAAAAAACTGTGACAGCCCAGCCCTTGTCCCTATTTCATAATAGTCCTTGTGCTTTTTTCTTGGCAGTTAATTCATAATGTCCGATCTGCCACTTTATTCTGTTGAAAACACAGCTTTGTAAATAGTGCACTAAACTTTTTATCCCAATTGCTTGCCTTTAAAAAAAAAAGGAAGCCTGATTTTAAAGTATCTGAAAAAAAACTTTCTTTTTATCATTTTCACACTATGATAGGTTAAAAATGTTTAATAATAAATATATCTTGGAGAACAGTCCCTGATGTTTAACCATCCACCACACTTTCACCAACTACTGTATGTCTACTACAGTACTGCCAACTAAAAAAATCAGCATAGACCTGAGTTTTCACCATGCACAGATGGAACTTTCAAGAGAATTTGGTGGCAGGAGAGTACGTGTCACAACAAAGAGCAAATCAAGTAGGCCTATTACATTTGTGAGTTGATGTGACTGACAGTTTGATGTCTTTATCATAAAACCAGGATGTTTTGTGTGTTTTAAGAACTTTTATTGGGACAAACTACCAAAAAATGGGACTGTCCCATCAAAACTTGGATGTCTGGTCACCCTAGTGATGTTGAAACCACTGGATGCTTAGAAAATTATCTAGTAGGATTTAACTCTAAAGACAACTTGAAGTTATCCAGTAATTGTCCTTTCATGTTATTGTTCTCCGTGTTGTATATTATAGTTTATTATCTACATTGGGTTTTTATTTAAAAAAAATTTACTTAATAGAGAGATCCAAGTCATTGTTTATTATTTTACACTAAATAAAAGGGAGAGAATCTGCTTTAGGCTCTAGACTTGTGACCATGATGAAATATTAATCCTAATTTTTATTTTCTCAAGTTAAAAAAAAGTATTGATTGAATGAAGTAAGGAAAAAGGAATGCTAATAATAAAAAGTTAAAACCATGCATTAAAAAAAGAATAACTTAATTTTATTTAAGAGTGACCTTAAGAGTTGAACCCTAAAATTCCTAATATAAAAAGGATATCCTAAAAGTCTTTTTTTTTTTTCTGAAGAAATGGCTTCTAAATTTCTTTTTTTCTTAAATTTAATTTGTCAAAAATACAGGTGTCTTCAGCAGGTTTTCTGGTAACTGTACTCCCTTCAGAGTCAAAACTGGAGAATAATTTTAGAAAACTACTCATTATTTTGAGATTATAATGCATAATGCTTCATTGTCTGCATTTAGTTCACTCTAATGCTGTAATAAATAAAAATTCATCATCTTTGGTTTTGCCTGGCTTTTAGGTGGGGATTTTTATACATTCCTTTTGGCCATCACAAAAATGCTAATTTGGTTCCTATTTCTGGAATCTTCAGTTCCTAAATTTTACATCCTTTATTATTATGAATAAAGTTTATTTGCAGATTTTTTCTGTATTTATTTATGCAGATGATTCTTCAGTAAGAAGGATGAGAGAGGACAAGTCAAGGAAATCTTCAGTTAGAAGGATGAGAGAGGACATGTCGAGGAGAAGAGAAAACATTCAAAGATCTGGGCATTTAGATAACGACTGGCCAGTGGCTCCTGACTTACAGCTTGATTGTTTATCTTCAGATGATGATGATGACAGTGTAGAAGTAGTTAGTATTGAATCTCCAAGGTGAGTAATAGTGTGTGTCTAATACTCTATCTGATTTAAATTGAATAAGCAAAAAAAAAAATAAGTAATAATTTAACTTACAGATACTCAATTCAACAGGTTTTAAAATTTACAAAAAATTTCATTTCAACCACATTTTGATGAGCGGTGACTTTTCATAGTTATCTTTTTTTCATAAGAATTGTGATTCACCACTCTTCTCGTGTATGTTTTTCTTAAAACAGTTATAAAAACAAATCATGTTTTGGGTCCTAATTGTTTAGAATTATTCAATGAAAGTCCCAGAGATTTTGTTTAGCATCCTTTTTTTTTACTTACAGTTTAAACTGTTTTTAGTTTCTGATTACATTACAAATTAATAATGCATTAATACCCTGTCATGTTTGTGAGAATTTGAAGCTGTAAGATGTTACATATTCTTTGTTTTATTTAAAATTTTTAAAAATGACTTAATTTGATCAAAACCTAGAAGACTGAAAAAATAACTATTGCACAAAATATTTTAGTTGAATCCTATGTAAACAGTCTAATAGGTGATTGAATCTATGTAACCCTTGTATTTTGGGTAACACATTATAGATTGGTTTTAGAGGAGAGAAATTTTATTTTCTTGTGAAATAAACTTACTTTCCAAAACATACATACCTCTGCTGACACTGATAACTATTTCTCAGTCTTCATCTTTGCCATATAAGCATCGTGTTCACTTGCTTCAGTCTTTATACCCCACTCGACTGCCCTCGGCAAAATCTAATTTGCAAAACTTTACACTGGCCCTCACACGCCCTCTATGTAGGTACTGTATATAAGCACTGAATGTCAACAAAAAAATCACTTTTTCTCGACAAAGCACTAGCGCTAGGAGATATGTCTTGTGGTTAAAATTTATTTTGAAGCATTTTGACAGTAGTCTGGTGTGTTTTTTTTCCCCATTTGCTGATATTTTATTGGTTTTCTTTTGCGTTTCAAAAAAAAAATGCGGGTATGAATTCCTGTGTAATGGTTTCTCACATGGGGTTAATCAGATCTCGTCCATTCCTCCTTTGTTGTCTGGTGGTAGTCAGTGGTCAGGGAGTCCACTCTTGGTGGAGGTTGTCCATGACCTGATTTGGGATGAGTTGGAGTCCTTCATACGGCCCAGAGGTTTTTCCTGGGGGTTCAGAGTTGGCTTTTCATCATGAACCTGAATATACTGGAGAGAATTTAGACACTGTTTTCTGCTCCTTCTTTCACTAGAGCTGCCTCAACTGAAAGCTCATCTGATCGGCCACCTTCTGCCTCTTTTCTGCAGTTAGTTATGCGAGTTTATGAAGCTTTGGGGATTCACCCCTGTGCTTTTGAGTCTATCCTGTCTTGTTGTCAGATAGATCTTGGGGGATTACTTTGTTTTTCCTCCTTCCCCTGATATTGCCGTGTATGCTGGGATGTTTGCAATGCAATTACAAGAGAGTATTGCTATGCCTTGCTCCCCTCATTTATCAGAACAACATGCCCTGGCTTATCATTGTCTGGCTGTATTATATTTGGACATTCAACAGTTGGATTTGTTGTTGGAGCTATGGGGTTCCAGGTTAGAACCTGTTATTCCTCTTACCAGATCTCCATTTTCATGGATTCATTTAACTCTTACCACTGTATTGTGATACTCCTCTTCGTTTTTTCAGCCTTACTAGTTTGCTGGAGTCCTTGAAACTTTCAAAGCCCTATTATATACAGCACATTTCCAGTTTTCTTTATCATCATTGGCTACTTGCCTCTCTTCTACCCCAACGGTTAATTTTGGAGGATTGATCATTTGCGTATGGTTTACAGAATTGGTTCCGTCTGTATTCTCTGGGTTTTTGGAAGGTTGGGATGGCGCCAGTGATGTCAGTGTCTACCCATTCAGAAGGTCGATCCCGTTCATCCAAGACTCTATTCTCATCTTTTTTTGGTGACCAAGAACACTAGAGATTGGCATCTTATCATCAATCTCTTCCTACAGCCTCCTTGTTTCACGATGGAATCTTTTCTTCAACTTCAATGGCACTTCACACCAGATTTTTGGATGACCAAGTTTGATGCTCACATTTCCATAGCAGAGTCTTCTCGTCGATTTCTATATTTTTTGCTTGAGGTCCAGATGTAACAGTTCCAAGCTCTCCCGTTTGGACATGCTTCAGCACCATATGTTTTCTGCCAAGTAGTATACGCTTTTGAACAGCATCTTCATTTTCTTGATCTGTGCACACATCACTATTTGGAAGATTGACTTTTTTTTGGCACCAATCTGTCATGTTGCCACACTACACTGTACATCCACAGATTCTCCTTTCAAAGCCAGAAGGGCGGACATCAGATCAGATTGGAAAAATCCATTCTCTCACCAATTCCATACATGGTCCATCTTGTGGTGTTTTTCAATGCACTTTGAATTGAGCTTAATCTTCTCCCCTCAAACTTCATGCTAAGGAAGGGATTGTCAGGCATTTGCTTATGTCACCTTCTCTGTTTTGGGGATTTGGGCTTTCCTAGAATTCCTCATACAATTGGATTAGGCCCATATGAGATCCCTTCAGTGGTCTCTTTGCTTGAACAATTTGCAGATCTCAAGTGGTGTCTAGACAGGTATAACACAAATATTAGGGTCTCGATACCACTTCCTCATGTGGAAATCCATTTCTTCATGGATGGGGTGCCTTTCTTTTAGGGTAGGCATTCCAGGGTATGTGGAGTGACTACGAATCTACCCTGCATATCAACATTCTCAAACTACTTGCAGTACATCTAGCGATGATTCCAGGTCTTCCTCTCCTGCATGACAAAATGGTCATGATTTATTCCGACTACTCCACAATGGTTTCATATCTTTCTCGTCAGGGAGTTTCTCATTCAAGATGTCTTGATTTTCGGGCTTTCGATGTTTTTTTGGCTCATTTCAATGACATCCAACTTTTGGCCTGTCTAGTGCCAGGGGTTATGATTTTGATAGCAGATCACCTTTCTTGACCCCATCAGATCCTTCCACTAGCATGGATGTTCCTTCAGGTGGTCTTTCAATGGATTTGTTCTCAGTTTGGCTCTCCAATGATAGACACCTTTGCAACCCATTGGAATACTAGCCTGCAGTTCTGGTCTCCAGTTCCACATCCACAAGCTCTGGCAATAGATGCTTTCAGTCAAGACTAGATAGGATTCAGTTTGTATGCCCTTCCTCCTATTCATCTCTTACCCAGACTCTTGTCTATGATTAATTTCACCCCATGTTGGGTTCTCTTGTCAGCACCTTTTTAGCCTGCTCAGACTTGGTTTCCTCTTTCTAAGTTGCTCCAGGAATGTTTACCTCTACCTCTTCATTCTTCCTTGTTGAGAAAACCTCAGTCCAACATTCAACACCTGGACATTTAACGATTCCAGCTTCATGCATGGAAGTTATGCAGTTTTTTGCCTAACCATAGGGGTGTAACTTCTACAGTTTCTGTTTATTTGACTATATCTTCCATAAACCTACTATGGCAATCTATCGATGGAAATGGACTACATATTGTCAGTGGTGTCTTTGGTGAGCCTTCAACCCACTATATCCAACAGTCTCCATAGTTTCCAGTTTTTTGACATGAATTTTTGAAAGGTTTGGTTTCTACTTTGCATTATATACAGCATCCTTTGCTGCTCCTTTTTGCTCATCTATGTATACGAAGGTTTTTGACTCCTGTGCTATCTTGTTTTATGATCCTCTCACATTCTTCATCCCAAAAGACAGTTTCAATTCCTTAATTGTGACTTTAGAGTTGTTTTTTCATGCATTTTCACTTTATTCCTTCAAACCTATGCCTTCTGTTCTTTGTATCACCTTTCCCTCGAGGTATATTTCTATTGTTGTTAGCTTCTGGATGCTCCTGTTCTGATTTATTTGCCATCCCTGTTCAGCACATTCTCTATCCTTCCACCTATTTTATCCTTTATCCATACAGATCCTTCCTATTGAACACACTCACTGCCAGAGAAGGGAATAAATTTTTTTATTTCCTATTCTTTTCCCAGGCATTTCTCATCTTTACAGTCTGTCATACCCAGATCTTTTGTGTCCAGTCAGAGCACTTAGATGTTCTTTGGTTTGTACGAAACTGTTCAGGGGCCTTATGCACCGGCTTTTTATTTAGTGGGATCCTGCAGTGTCCCTAGATTTATCACCAATTACATTAACCAGGAGGCTTCGGGAGTTGATTTCTATAGCCTTGTTATCTGTTGTAGATCAAAATATACTCCACATCATTTCTCACCCGATTTGGCATCTATCAATGTCATTATCTGCTCATCTTAACTGTTCTCTGGGGGATATTTTGCAGGCTGGTATGTGGACTTCTCCCAACAATTTCCTATCTTATTACCTTCATGATCTGGCAGTTTCCTCTTCTGTGGGATTTTTCGCCCCCCCCCCCCTCCATGGCTGTGTTAACTACCTCTGCTAGATTTTAACAAGGAGGTGTGTAACTTTCTTACCTGATTAACAGTCGTTTTTCTTCTAGGGTCCCTCTGTATTTTCTTTGGATCCCACTCACTGGCATGTGTTGCTCAGTCAGGTGTGCTTGTATTTTTTTCAATTCTGCACTAGCAACCTTTGTATTGGTTCATAGTTGCAACAGGCTCTGTTGAGATGAGGTGTTCCATAAGACCATCTACATGCAATTCTGGATGGTAATATTATCTCACAATACAAATCCAATGGACCTCTACTTGTGGACCATCATGAATAAAGCTAAGGGGGATTTTGCCAGTCCCTGCTGATCTTAGAGCTGAATCAGTTGAGATCGGTTTGCTTTTAAAACTTAAGGAACATGGTTCATCTGTTGCATTGTCTCCGGAGACCTGTTCCTCAGGACTCCCCACTACACACATGTGTCCTCTACTACTACTACTAGTGGAGCTAAGGAGTCCTTACCACACCCAGTTCCCAGCTGCTGGGGTGCTGGACAGAGGATTTTCCTTCAGAGTGTTGAGTTTTCTACACTCTTGGAGAAGAGGGTGAAGTTGGAGACCCTCCTACCTTGGAAGTTTTTTGGTAGGAGCAGGACCAACCTATGCGGTAGCCTACTCGTAAAACTGATCCAGATTTGATGCTTAGCTATCCAGTGGCAGTGTGCTTGGGCCCTCTTATGAACACTGCCAGGTCTTAGGTCATTCATGCAGGGAGTCCACTATCTCCTCGTAAATCCAAATGCAATGCAGTTCCATCTTAGGTCCGAGGTGGAACAGTGTTCCACATCCTCTCCATAATTCCATGGGTAAGTGGAATTCTCCTTGCCCACTTGGTTGGGGAGTGAAAATGACTGCTCATAAATCCAGACCGGATGAGTTCTGGACCTTGGGTGGAATATGGCATACATGATCCCATCAATCCAAACCTTGTATGTTGCCTTTTAGACTTCTTCAGGTTGATGAGAGGGATTGTCCACTTTGGTGTTGCTTTATTTCTTGCGTAAATCTGGTTGTTCGAAACACATCGTTCCATGACTGCTGGTAGGGATCCTATCACAAAGATATGTATATATTTGCAGTCCAACTGCCCTTGCCACCAATGGGGGATATGGGTACCATGACCCCTTAAATCCAGCCCCAAGTCATGGAACCTCGGCT
>NW_013665863.1:695924-708241 GCF_000517525.1 Limulus polyphemus | reverse complement strand
TGGCCCATCATACTTACTTGTGTAATATTCCCCCCGTTTCCCTTTTCTGTAGTTCTGGGTGAAGAGCATACCTGTTCTGGATGTAATGCAGTTTTCCCTGCTTGGGTACCACTTCTGATGGTACACCTTTGTGCATATGCTTTTTCTATAAACTATGCCCTCACTGGCCCCTCTGCCTTCTCAATGTGGGATTCTAACTATCAGTTTCAACAGAAGTATATATGTTTTGGAAGTACATGAACTTACAAAATCCAGAAGTGTGAGCAAGCATAACTCTTATGAGGTTTGGGCCAAACCAGTTTACTTAATAGTGTAGTAAACTATTTTTTTCTTGCTGTAAGTGGTGTTGTATGAAAAGTTGAGATTATCTATGAGACTAATTGCATTAATCAGTGTCATAAAAATAATCAATTAATCAAAATTTTTGATTATTCCAGCAATACAAGTGCCATGTGAGAATAATTAATTAATTAGTTGAACGTAATCAATTAATAAGTTTGAGGATTAATTGATTAGCAAATTCCAGTAATTGGCAGCTTTAGTTGTATGTACCCATAGTTTAGTTTTTTTGCATGAAATGACAAGCACAAAATGCAGGTTTTGCAAAAATGGAAACCTCCAGGAAATATGGTAAGATTTCGTTTCTTGTTTCAAATTAAGTATCCTTCAAGCTGTTGACGTTGATTCCCCGTGTGCCAGAGAATTTCCTAGTAGTTCGGGGAAGGGTAGCTGTAGATCATCTTCTGAAAGAGAGAAGACATTGTCAAGAAATGGGGCCAGCTGCAGTAATGATAATTGCCGACCTCATTCAGACAGATCTGCTGTTGTTGTGGATCTCACAAATTCAGATGATGAAGCTACTTCTCCCGTTGTTTCAACCCCTGATGAACCTGTGATGACAACTGTAACTTCTGTTTTTTCTAGGTGAGTGTGTGGCTTTCTGTTTGTTACTAACTGTAGTATTCAGAGACAGTACTTACCTTTATACAGAACAAAGAGGTATTATTTAGTGCTACTGCTGAGAATATTTTTGTGCATGCTTGAGGTGATGATAGAATGTTTTCTACATTCAATCTCTTTTTCCCTGTATGGTTGTTTTGAACCTGATCGCCTTCTCTGTCCTCTATGGGCTTTTTGTTGTTATCTCACTTAGACTATCCTCTTGAAAGGCAATCACCAATATATTTTCTTGCTGTGGTATTCCTTTTTCTGTAGCAACTTATGTGAGGAATAACAGAAAGTGTTAAGCCCACGTGCCCTTGTTCAGTGCCTAATGTTGAGGTGTGATTTTTCACAAGACTTCTTCAGCAATATATTTATTACCTTCCAGGTCATATTTCAAGGAGGAAGAGAACAGCACCAGGTGTGTGCATACCCTCACACCTGGCTAGCACCTGCTGTCCCTATTTGCAGTAGCCCAATTCACAATTTTTTAATGGGGACCTTATGCAGTAGAACCATTTCTTGTACATATTCAAATTGCTGGGGAGGTCAATATGGAAAGATATTGGTGTAATTCCACTTGTATCAAACTGAGTGGACTCACCCCTCATTTGGAAGTAGACCTGGGGTGCTTACTGTGTTTTCCTTGGGATGCAGGTATAGTATGGCTCCTCCCTGCACCTAGTTATTATGGTAAGTATTTCTCTGATACTGTTTGGCCTGATGTATTGCCCTAGCCCAGGCCTCGACAAACCACGGGTGCTAGGTCAACATAGCGACTAAAAATTTCATCATGACACTTAGTATTTTCTCCCATTTTATTCATGCGTAGGACTGTACTAAATAGAACTCGAATCTAGAACTTTTCTGGACTCTTGGAAGTCTGTAACTATTTTCACATTCTTTAAGACCTAAATCGAACTTTGTTTCTAGGATTTTAATGGTGGATTCAGCGCTTCATGTTTTTTCAGGAATGAAGTGCTGTAGTTGCACAACATATTACTAATTTTATGCCATTTTGTTTTTCTTCTTTCTATCAATTCAACCAATCAGTGCATGTGTTTAGACTCAGATGGGACCAAAGGCAGTTAGTTCAGGCAATACTATTCAGTGATTGTTGATATCATATGATCATTAGCTTGCTTCTGAGTTTTTGGGCTGGCTCCTAGATCTGAAAATATTTGTCGAGGCCCGCCCTAGCCACACTACATGTACCTGCTCTGCCAACCACCTGAGATATATTCACTGGCTGAGTGATCTTGTATACTACCCACCTGTGAAGGTTTGTTTTTCATAGTACCTTTTGCTCTTCCACCTTGATTAGGCAAAGAGTATTGTGTGCAGGAGAAGGATGTGGTTTCTCACTAGGCTACTCCCTAATGGATGACATGCTCCATGGTGTTTCCGTTACTGATGCTGTAATTTCAGAAAAGGGCTCATCTTCTTAATTTTTTATCTACACCAGCCCCTCAACAGTATTATCAATGTGGAATTATAGCTTTCTGCAGAAACACCCACCCCTCCTCCATAATTTTTTTTTATTTGCCTCATTAAGAATGAACCTTTGATTTAGTGCTAGTGAGTATGGGGTGTTTAATGTATATGAAGGATGTGTTGCCTTCCTATTGGTGGAAAGCTACAGTCTGATGAGGATTACATCAGAGGCTAGCACAGTCCATGTTAATACATTTAGGGGTGGAAGTTTTGTCCAAGGCTTGTGGCATGCACAAAAATTATAGCATTGACATGAGGTAATAGCTCTGTTCTCCTGTGAGGTGAATATCTATCTAAAATAAATTTTCTCACAAAACCTACAGAATTGTAAGGGATACGTTTCTTCTCTGAGAAACAAAGTTATGATAATAAATAAATACTTTCATTTGGGATGTATACAAAATTCAGGAGTTAAATATCCATTTCATTAAATTTTACAGTGGGTTTAATATAGCACAAGAAAACAAAACTCTGTTTTTTCTACTTTCTGTTGTTTTTATTTGACCAGTGACTTTCAGCACTTTTAACTCTGTCACGGTGACATAATTTTTAAACCTCTTTATGCGTATGGTACTGCATTACATTCAAAATTTGATTATACCATTTTACTTTCAATGTATTTTAATGAAACAATTATTATCAAGTACATTATAATTCAAGGTTTTATATTATTTAGGATATACTTTTATATTTTAGTTATGTAGTATTTGTGTTTTAAAATTTATTATATGCTTCACTCAATCAACTTTTATAAAGTTAGTGAGAGCAAACAACATTTTGTCAGAGGCTAAACTGTCTGCTGTGCTGATGTTAATGTTATACTGCCCATGGGCACCTGTTGATGTGTATCGACATATCTAGTCAAAGATAAAGAATACCAAAGGAAAATAAAACATTAAAAATAAACTATAAGTGAAAAGGTAAAGACGCGAAATGACACATGACCCAAAGAAGATATTTTAAGATTATTCAACGAAGAGATAAAAAGTATGTAAATATTTTAAACATTTCATTGTACTGTACGTTGATGATAATAGCTAGTTAGTGATGTTGTTGAGAAAATGAGAAATAAAATACAAACATTTACCTTAAAAAACTTTTGATATTCATTTAGGAGGTTCTAGAGATTATGCAAATGATATATGAAAACTGTAAGATAAAAAATAGTATTTTATACTTAACTTGAAAATCACCTTGCAGGTGAACTATTCAGAGACAAATAACAACATTAAATAACGAAATTTTAGTTAGAAATAGCGAAAAATTGAATATTTTATTTTTCTGAAACTACATACTTTTTTTTTGGTAAATTTCAAACAATTTCATCCACTAGTTTCATTTTTGGAAAGAAATTTCACAAGAGTTATGTAACCTATCAAGTAATCTTTATATATCAGTTTGATAGGGTTAATAATTTGAATACACTTTTTTTTGTTTATTTTTCAATATTCTTAAAATTTTTATTCTTGCTGAAGGTGGCAAACGTTTTTAATGAAAGTACATTGTCATAAACATTTAGATTTTAACTATTCTCATACTTTTGTAATATTGGATAAAATACACTTGTAAGAAGAAAGAAAAAGAGAGATTTCTTCTTGTATATATTTAAATAAGGTTCAATTTTTTCAGTGAACCAACACATTCCTATTGTCAAGTGTATAGTCGCCAGGTGCAAAACCATCGACCTGTTCATCCCCACAGCAACTACCACTCGTCAAATTACCCATCACATCCAGTACCTATTGTACAATTCCCAACATGTAGATTTCATACAAGTCAACAACCCATAGGTTGTCATGAAGCCACAGATTCTTGTCTAAGAAATCAAGTAAGTGTTTTATTTATTTAAAAAAAATAGCATTTAATCCAGACCTTTTCTCTTGTTAGCCACTTTACTGTTATAAGTAGATATTCTGTGATAGTTATGTGCTTAAACCTATGCAATACTGTAACTACAATAACGAACAAATTTAACATATGATGTAAAATATTGCTAAAATACTTATGTCAACATCTTGTCATTTAATTGGATATAATATGTTACTTATTTTCGCAAGTAGTTGGAAAGAATATTCCTTGTATATAAAATGTAATTTTTATGAAATGTTTTTTTCAGACATCTGGTGGAACTGGGGAATCGTGTCGGTCATTTAGTAATTGTTTTGGGCACACACATCCTGTTAATGCTGCATCTTGTCCTCACAGCCATGTCTATCCAAGTAAGATAGAATTATTGTTATAAAAATATGATTATGAAGCAATGTGTGAGAAAACGTGTTACATATCTCTCTTGTATTATAATACACTTTGAACAGGCCATAGCAAATATTTTGGTTACCACTGAATCTGGTAATGAGTTGATATTTAAATACAGAAATCTTTTCATTAAACAAAAAAAATAAAGAAGTTATTATAAACTGCTGTCAAAATATGTGTACACACAAGCAAACATTGACTGGTCACTTTATTAGGACTTTAATATCAAATTGAATGACCTTTCACCTTGATAATATTCATCTGTCATATACTTCATCAGATACTGTAAAGTTTTGTCTTTAACTGTAGCCTATTCAACAATGAATAAAGTCTGCAGAGGATTATGTCAGACATTCATGTTCTTCCTAATGATGCTCAATTAGATTGAGATTTGATGACCGTCCTAGCTGAGAAAGATGAGAGAAATTATTATATTGCTCTTTGAACTGGTTTCAGACAGTACTAGTACAGTAGATTGTGCACTTATTTTGGAAAAGCCCTTGTTTATCAGTGTGAAATGCAGTATTGTTGGATGCAGTAGTTTCAAAAACTTTACACTCCATGGACTAGTAAAGTCTTTGTAAAAACTATTAGTAGTACATAGGACTATAATGTTGTTTACTAATTTAGTTTTTCAAAAAGCTTTGAAGTAGAAATTATGAGGCTCACTTGTATTACAATGAACTAAGAATGAAATAAAACTTGTCACCTGTTCCTAACATACATAAAAATTATAAGTTTTAAGAAAAACCACTGGTGGAGTGGACATGATTTGTAACAATATTCATGTCCCTTTCTAAAGGAATCCAAGGACCCAACTTTTTACCAACACCAGTTCACCAACTTTAGCATATTTCACTGTCAGAATTGTAGCATGAGCAAGGTTATAAATGTTTTGTGATTTATTTTAGTGTCCTTCAGTACAGAAGAGGGTGAAAAACAGTTGAAGAAACAAAGTGAAAACTGTAACTGCCAACCATGTGCAAGTGACAGACATATTTCATTATAAATATTAGGTCCTTTCTCTTACTAATTGTCTTTCGGACTGACTCTGATGTGAACATATCACTGTTTTTATAGGCATCAATCACACTGCAAGTCAGTTTATTGTGCATATAAATTAACTAATTGAAAATTATTTCTACATATTCACCAACTGAACTCAGAGCTGAAAGAAATGAGTTACACAGTTAACTTGGTGTGTGTTGAAATATTTTTCTACTGTTTTGTGTTTAAAAATGAATAAAGTTTAGCAAACTTGTATATGTGTTTGGGTGAGGGCTAAATAAAGCGGTCAGTTGGTGTGTATGTGTGTGTGTGTGTGTGTGTGTGCATGTGTTATTACATGTGTATAATTTTACACTAAATCATTCACAGATTTTGACTGCCACACTTGCCAAGGTCCTCAGTTATACAAAGTTAAAGTCACTTATCTTCAAGTATGTTTCAGTAATTAATCACATTAAGTGTTTAAATTTGACATTTGACTGTATACTACTTTGAATATCAGTTGTTTGTAGATCCTTACTGAAGGAGTTGTTACCAAATACAGTCTTTAAATACAATATATCTTTTATTAAATTTCAAAAAATGAATTTTTCTCAAGCAGAAATTATTATTAAATAGAAAACTGTATACACAGAGTTCAGTTTTTGTGGTTTTCTCTTTCTAACATATTTTTCATGGGTGGCATGAAATGTGCATTTTTTGCTCAGATGTGTAATCTTGCAGTTTACATAAATACTGTCTTCACAGCCAGTCCAACCCTTGATAACCTCTTTTGGTCACTTCCTGTGATTGAGCCTCTCCAGAACTTTTTATACATATATTGCACATGTAGAGTACCTTCTCTGTTCTGTAACTGATTCAGACCTTCCTGTTGCTCAGTACTGTTATAATGAAATTAATAATTGCATTCCAATGTCATTGTGCTTTTATTAAATTTTTAATGTTAAAAAATTTTGGCTATTTGATTAAAGCGGATGTAGTCATTCAGCAGACTGTGTGACTTGGATTGTAGACTGTAAGGATTAATCTGTAGACAGTTAAGGATTGATCTGTAGATTCTAGGGATTCATCTTTAGATAATAAAGATTGGTTTGTAAAAATTAATCTGTAGACAGTAATGAGTGCTTTATTAACTGTAAGATAGATCTGTATATTGATAGTATTAAGTTGTAGTCCAAATATTAATCTGTCGCTTATAAAGATTAGCCTATTGACTGTAAGAATTGTGCAACGTATAGTAAGAACTGCTTTGTATACCTTTAGTCCAATCTGAAACAAAGGAATGACCTTTAAACTGTGTTAATTGACCTGTGGATAATAATTATTGATGTGTAAATTTAAAACCTGTCTGTAGATTATAAGAATGTTCTAATGTTTTTCTACAAGTTTTTATTTGGAATATCTTTTAAACATTTTTTTTTGGTGGTGAGGTGGGGATTTTATCACGTTATTACTACTATTTTTTTAAGTCTGGAGTTTCAGAAACGTAAGGTTACTGATTTAAAAAATCATATTTGATGTCTTGAAAATTCTACTAAAAATTGATAAAATAACAGCATTTAGAATTATAGACTAGAAGTACTTTATAAAAAAAAAAATACAACCACTCCAACATGTGAGTTATATTTATGGTCTCTGTAAAACGGTTTTGCACTATGCCTTGAAAAGGGAAAAAAAAACTGTTGGATCATCCAGTAAAGCTATTTTCCTACATGTAAATGTTATATATTAAAAGGTTAAAGTTTATTTAATATAGTATAAAAGAAAAGCCTCTTAGTGACTCAGCAGGAAGTCTGTGTACTTACAATATGAAAAATTGGGTTTCAATCTCTTGGTGGGTTTAACTACAGACAAACAAACATTAGAATGTGAAACTTGTCTCGAACAGAAACTAAATAGAGAACTGCATAAATCCAGAGTTCAGTTTTATAGTTTTCTCTTTCAAAAATATTTTTTTTGCAGGAATCATGAAACATGCATTTTTGCTCAGATGGGTAATCTTGCAGTTTACAGTGTCTTTGAATAGTCAGTCCAACCCGTGATGTCCTCTTTTGGCCACTTTGTGTGATACAGCCTTTCCAAAAATTGTTATGCATCAAACAATACTGGTCAAATCTGACTCAAATTTTTAGATAGGAATTTCAGTGATGTGATATTTTTCTTATTGCATACATTTTAAGCAGTCTTCTGCTTTAATACAAAAACAGTAGGCATTCTGAAAGAAGTATTGATAATGTGTAGAGTATATATATATATATATATATCAATCAAAGTCAATCAAATTCAATATGCTATTCAGTACTCAACATTATAGGCCGTAATTACAAAAGAAAAGGCTGTATTGGTATTCCTTAGACTGGTATTTACTGGTTTATGAGTCCTGTGTTTGTAATAAATAACACAAACTCACAGTTGTTATTTATGATTTCAGGTGCTCCAAGTCCACATTTAGCTTACATGCCACCAGGAGTCCACACTCCAGGACCACATCCTTCTGTTAATCCAACACAGCACCCACCATTTCCCCATTTTTATAATCCTCCTCCAACTCCAAATCTTCAGGACCTTTCTCCACACCCTCGCCATCATCCTCCAGGACTGGCTCACATGAACCCAACCCATCAACGTCTTTGGCAGGTAATAATAATAATGAATTTATAAACTTGTAACAAAAAAAGACCAATGGAAAAGAAGTAATTGACATTATAGTATTTTTAAATTTTGTTTACTTTGAAATGGTTTTGTAACCTTTAAACAATATTAGAAGACTTTCTAAGCATTAAAATTGTAAATTCTTGAATATGTATAAATGACAGAAAAAATATTTAGCTGTCTAACCCTGTCCAAATCTCAGAGCACCAACCTTTCAGGTATTGGGTGCAGTTCTTCATATAAGGTTTCACAATTTAAGTACAAATAATAATGCTAACTCTCTTTCAACAATTTTTCACTCAAAGATATTTTATTTTTGATATTTTGTCATAAATGTAATATTTACTTGTTGTAATTCATAAAGAAAAATGAAAAAAAATGTCTACAATTTCATTTCTGTGCATTTCTGAGGAGTCTCGTGTAAACAACACCATATCTATTTTTTAGAATTTTTTTGCCTATCCCAAAGCAGAGGTTTATATTTATATAGGAACTATCACTCTTTAAGAAAGCAATTGTCTGTATTTTGTTTCTCACATGATTTTTTTTTCTGTTAGTAGTTTTATTACTACAGCTTCATTCGCACTCTTTCATATCATAGCACGTGGTCTGAACAATTACTAAAGAAAAAGTTACAACAATGTTTAAATATGATTGGACAGAGCATATTACAAACTATTTACAATCAATTTAATGTAGAGTAAATAAAGTAGTTTCAGCAATACTTTATGGTTTTGTCAAAAAAGTGACAAAAAGCTGGAGCTTTTAATAGTTTTTTTAGTCATCATTTTAATTCCTGAAAATGTTCTTGTTTTAAAACTACAGAATTTTATTTTCTATCACAATACAGATAAGTTTAATTAGGTCTTAGCAAGTACTGTATGCATGAGCAAAATATTCCAGGGATCCAAATCCTTATGAAATGAGTATTATTGTCAAGTCTGCCATATTCAGTTAATGCAAACACATAAAAGGACTTTATTTATTAGTTCTAAATTGATCTTGACCAAGAATACTGTAAGCAAAAATAAAAATACCTAGCTTGACAAAGATAATAGTGATTCTATTTTGAAAGGTCAAATTGTATATTGCCAATAAACTTTTGTCAGTTTTGGCACTGTTTTGTATGATCTATATCTGGAAATGGTGACTACTGCAATTGGCAAGAAAAAATTTCCTAAACAATAAACTGATTGTATACTAAATGGAACTTTCTTATCATCAATAAAAAAGTTTAAACTTTTAAGTCAGAAAGAAGTATTTTTAATGTTTTTTCCATTTAAAAAAATTTTTAGGATTTTCTCTAATGCAAAAAAAAAGCAGAAATATTAATTTAAATTATTATAATTTTTTTAAAGCCAATACTAGATACTATTTAGTGAGTTTGTACTAAATATCATACAATTTGGTTAAGTATTTCCACTGTGAGAAGAAAAACATCTGGGGAAATAAATAACATCCCTCCAATCCAGAAGGTTTTAAAATGTGAACAGCATTCTCATTCTCTGTTGTTTTTACACAGGCCCAACAACGTATGCAAGAAATGCAAAGGAGGAGGCTCTACCAACACACGATCGGCTTATACATGCACAGGTGTGTGAGTCAAATACGAACGTTAGTAATTACTTTTTTGATATGAAAGTGCAGACCTATGTGTTTATGGTACAATCCTATGGCTCTTGCTTTACAAACATGCTGAGGAATATGAATATGGCACATTACTAAATAAAGGATAATTTTCATTGAAGTTTGTATATTTGTGTAATGTAGAATGTTATATTTTGTCTTCTCTGTCTTTCCACGTTTGCTTATTTATATTAGAACTTCTTTTCAATATGCTAAAGAAAACTGTCTAAGAAATCTAGGCAGCAATATAAACAGAAATCAAGATTCAAAGACACTATTGTTGACATACAAAGTCCTTTTAAAGTGATAAGAATTACAAATATCTAGATATAATATTTGTCAACACAAATATGACATAACACGAATATATCTAATATAAACCATAGGTTCTTCAAGAAATCAGTTAAGTTCAAATGAAACACACTGGTTTTAAAAATGTGGCTACACAAGCTATAACCACTTTTAAATCACTGAAATGTTTTACTATATGTCTAAATGCCTGTGCCAACATTTTTTCAACTAATCTAACCTGGATTTTAGGAGAATAATTAATGCAAAAAGAAAATTATCCAGTTTATGAAGATGAACTTTGGTTAATTATATGTGATATGTATTATTTAGGAATGCTTTTCTCCAGTGTTTGATACATAATTCAAAATACATCCCAATCGAGATCAGCACAAGCATTTCCAGTGCCGTATAGCAAGTACTGATGTAATACACGATAACTTGTGAATAAATTTGGGCAAATAATTAAAAACATGGTGAGAAGTGGATTGCCTGAATAAACTCAGACAAATATTTTTGAAACATGTAGAGAGCCTGAGTTATCTCTGGCAAATCATTGAAGGGGTTAAATAGTTATATATATATTAATCATGTTCTGTAGTGTTAAGTTAAAAAAAAGGTAATATATATATATATATAAAGCATTAAAACCTGACGAATCTTGTAATGTCATTATTTCATAGAACAAGGTAATAGGTTTAATGTGTGATGTTAACATTGGATGTGAAAATTAATACTTACACATACTTGTGTTTTTAGATTAATTTGTACTGGTGTTTTTTATTTTAACCAGAGGTTGAAAAATACGGTGCCAAGTCACCCTGGTGCCTCAAAATTTCGATCTAGTGACTGGAAAATCACCTAAGAAAATAATACTTTTTCTGTAAAATCATACAAGCTGGACATCAAGTCAGATGAGTTGGATAGAAATTATGATAAAAGTTATATACTTTGTATATAAAAAGCCATTGTAATTCTCTGTATCGAATAGTATTTATAGGATTCATATATGTTTGTGCAAAATGTAACGTAACTTATTTATTAGATAAATACTATGTAAAGTGTGTGCTAAATCACATACTACCTATTCTAGATGTCTTTTTTATATGTGTTTGTACCAACTGTGTTTAATATCCACGTAGTGAACAATATTGATACAGGTATAGTAACAAAGTTTATGCATAGTAGTATGGTATGTATTTGTCTATGAAAGCATAATTTTATTTAATACTTCAGTATTACTGCTCTAGTAATTCTTTATTGTAGTGTAATTCTTTACCAGCCGATATGTGATAAATTAAGAAGCAGTGTTAATGTAGTTGTATAAAATTTAGGGATTTGTCAATTAATTTAGATAAAAATAGTTTTGTGATTAAAACCACAAATTATTGTAAGGTTATCATTTTTGTATTATGTATAGTTGACAGAGAAAAACATTGTTCACACATTTTGTATTATGTATAGTTGACAGAGAAAAACATTCTTCACACATTTTGTATTATGTATAGTTGACAGAGAAAAACATTGTTCACACATTTTGTATTATGTATAGTTGACAGAGAAAACATTGTTCACACATTTTTTATTATGTATAGTTGATAGAGAAAACATTGTTCACACATTTTGTATAATGTATAGTTGATAGAGAAAAACATTTTCACACACATTTTGTATTATGTATAGTTGATAGAGAAAAACATTCTTCACACACATTTTGTATAATGTATAGTTGACAGAGAAAAACATTCTTCACACACATTTTGTATAATGTATAGTTGACAGAGAAAAACATTCTTCACACACATTTTGTATAATGTATAGTTGATAGAGAAAAACATTCTTCACACACATTTTGTATTATGTATAGTTGACAGAGAAAAACATTCTTCACACATTTGGTATTATGTATAGTTGGCAGAGAAAAACATTCTTCACACACATTTTGTATAATATATAGTTGACAGAAAAACATTCTTCACACACATTTTGTATAATGTATAGTTGACAGAGAAAAACATTCTTCACACACATTTTATATTATGTATAGTTGA
>NW_013665863.1:664691-694924 GCF_000517525.1 Limulus polyphemus | reverse complement strand
GACAGAAAAAACATTCTTCACACACATTTTGTATAATGTATAGTTGACAGAGAAAAACATTCTTCACACACATTTTATATTATGTATAGTTGATAGAGAAAAACATTCTTCACACACATTTTGTATTATGTATAGTTGACAGAGAAAAACATTCTTCACACATTTGGTATTATGTATAGTTGACAGACATAAACATTCTTCACACATTTTTTAAACATATACCATGTTGAAGACAAAAAAACAAAACAGAAAACAGTTGTGCAAATATGGAACATGGAAATAATAATTGTTGGTTGTAGGTGTAATAGCCAAGAAGTCCATTCACACCATAAAGTTGGCCAAGCAACGGGTTCACTATGCATAATGGGTTTACTGTGCATTGTTGTTATGTTACTATAAACCCAGGACATGACAGTTTTCTGGTTTCTGCATTTGTGAAAAGAAGTAGCTAAACCCCAAGTAATAAGCCCACCAATCCTTAACTTATGTGTTTGTGTGTTCTGCTCCAGGGTTCCACATTTTGGGCAGTGTTATTCTCCTAACTCTTTACCCTACCCCTGGATCCTCAAACTTTTCAATATTTTTCAACTTCATGTTTTTCTAACAGAAAACTTGGATGTTTTAATCAACTTAACAGTCTGTCAAGTGTCCTGTATTTTATTTTTAAGGCTTCCTATATTTTTCACTATTTCATCGAATGTTCCAGTTATTCAGTGTATAAATTAAACAACAGATAAATTATAGCTGTATATTATGGTCACTTATTGAGAATGTTTGTACATTCCATGTAGCAAAAGTGAGCAGGTTTGTAAACAGCAGTTTTCATGGTAGTATCTTAAATATTTTCACTTTGGAATGTTACTGCACAAACTCAGATTTCCTAACCACATATCTTTTGTATGAATTGAAAGTTTTACTTTGGTGTGTGTCATGAAAACTTTCCAGTAAAAATGACTTTTATTCTTATGTACTTTTTGTTGTGAAATTCGTATAACTGGTATGATTCTCAGCTTCCTATAAATATATATAATTTCTTTAGCCAAAACAAACTTTAATGGTGTTTATTTATGGCAAGTGATTAGTTTTTCTTATCTTTAGAAGGTTATTTTAAACTATTTTCTATTATTGTTTTCTTTATATGGTAACAGTAAAGCTCATTTTTTTAAATAGTTTTTTCTTAAGAACAGCAGTGTAACATGTGTATTACTACAGAACACTCATCTCCAGGTTTTTTTGTTTTTTTTTATTAACAGAAGATTGATGGAACCACAAACTACACCTGCTCCTGGTTTCTACATTTGTCCTGAAGCTGTTCCAGGTGTTTCCAACTCAGCTGTTCCCCTGGCACCAGCAGTTAGTTGTACTCCAACCATACCACCAGGCGGACAAGCTCCCAACCACTTAGCACAAACAGGAGGAATGGTATCTACACACAACCCAATATTTGGAGCCTGTCATTCTATCCCCGTGACAGCTACCACTCCAGGTCCCCAAGGACTTGCTCAGACCTCTATTCCTGGTCCCTCTTGTACCCCGTCCATACCTCTGTCTGTTCAAACACCTAACACTCTTCCTTCCCAGCATCCACTTCCTCCTCCTCCTTCAACAGATATCATGATGGATCCCACAGTCAATGTGCAGACTGAAGTAGTGATTCCAAGCTCTGGGAGGTAAGAATTATGCTACTGAAAACAAAGTTGTGCTTGAAAAATGTAGGAGGTATCAGGGAAGGTGGAGCATCAGCATGATGGTTGATTACTGCTGGTTATTGAAACGAGATGCTTCAGACGCAATACATAAAAGAAAGAACACAACACGTAGTTTTGAGACTAAAAGACGTAGATTTTACCAAAAAAATCAGGATGAATGAGGAAGCATATTCATTGACATCAGTGTTCCTCCCTTTTCTTCAGTTTGTTTGTATTTTTGTTAACAAACATAATAATAAAAAATGTTCAATGTGGTAAACAAAAGAATAATTTGATCTAAGTAAGAGTTTTTTTTTTCCTTCCAGAGTGGTAAAAAAAAATCCTTATGTGATATAAAAAATGAATATTACTTTCAAAATCTGCATAGCTTAAATATGGAATATCCGTTATTAAAACCAAAACAATTTTTATGAAATTTAATTTTGCTGGCCTGTGTAATCAATCTAATATTTCAGACTTGATGTGATCTTCTAACACAGTAATTCTCTATACCTGACAGAACCTTTTAATAAAAGTTTAATTAAAAGTTCCAACCAGCCAAGTTTCTCTTTTTTAACATCCATTGCAAACACTAGATTTGATCTGATCTTCTGTTAATTACTTTCCTCCCTAAGATGACCTATTTGTAATACCCATAACTTTTCAAGACCCCGTGATGGAGAAAAATGGATATCATTTTCAGATTCAGAATAACTGTAGAACATGTTAAAATCTAAAGACAATAAAACCATCGCAGGCCTGTGTTATTAATGTAAAGTGTCTAGTTCCTATGTGATACATTCATTACAATAAACACACACCAAAATTAACAGTAAAGTAGGAGTTTCAAACAGAAACTTAAGTACCTGTAAGAGATACAAGAAAGTTTTATGTACATAAAAGTGAGGAGCCATATTAAGCTTAAATCCCTCTTAAGAAATGTCTAGATATATATATGGAAATGACTTGTATAGTGTTAGTTTCAAGCTTAACATGATTTCTTTTTTTTTTTTCACAAATAAAACTTTTTTCTAAACTTCTGTCTATTTTTTGGGGGGGGGGGATAAAGGTCGTAATATAATCATTATCTTTATTTTTTATAAGTACACTGTACGGAGTGTGCATTGCTTTATGTACAGTTTGGTAGTACATTTATGTTATTTTAGTTTAGATGATGACGATTATTCTGTTATGCAAGTTTTGTCATGTATTGCTATGATAACGATCATTAACTTACTAAGTTTCTTTACTATTACTTACCTTTTTTTACTAGATTTATTATTTGTTACTTACAGTTCATAATCTAGTATACGAGTTTTGGTTTAATACAATTAAGAATCATGAGTAAAGTAAAGGCATTCTGATATATGCAGTGATAGTGGTCACTCTCATGTACACCACCACATTCATCAGCATCATTACCACCACCCGCCTCCTCGTCTACACCACTTTGGTGTACCTCCCGGCTTGCACATTGGAATTACAGCTGGAGTGGTAAGTCCTATGTTAAGCACTGTCTTTGATTTTAAATATTTCAAGGAAACAAATTTTGAGTTTATAATTATCATGTTTTATGTTGGTGTAAACATTTGAAATTTTCAGGTATCTGTTGATTGATTCTGATGGTTATCAAAGCTTTTTTTTTTTATTAGTTTTCAGTTCATATCTGTAGATTAAAAAAATAGGAAACTTATCAAAAGTAACCAGTAAAACATATTTGGTATTTAGCTTGATGTACTATTTTACAGTCAGTGCTCGAAATGGGAATTCAGAAGTGGGGGGTATGCAAAATGCCAAATTAGAGAAGTGGGGTACTCACCACTTCAAGCACTGCTCACGATGTATTGTGTAGCACTTTTGTGGTTGCTACACTTAAGGCTCTGATAACAACATTAGTACTAATAATTCAATGGAAACTTTTTATTATTTTGACAGTTGTGATTGTTTTTACTTTTAGCTTTCATTTGACTGGAATAGCTTCTAATAGTAAAGTACATGTTTGTAAAGTTTGGAAAAACCCAATTGGTTACAGTACATAATAGGTTATTATTATTATTTCTTTTTTAAGAAAAAAAACAATAGCAGCCTTCTCTCAAAAAAGTTTGCATGAGAAACTAACTATTTTGAACGTAAAGTATAAACTAATAATAAAATTATGTATGTCAAAAATTCAGTATCACTTTAAGTTTTGCTGTATGTTTATGCATGTATGATTTCTCTGTCCTTCAAGGTAAGCTAAGGCTATCAATGAATTATCTGATTTAAAAACATACATGTTATTTTATGTAGTGCGACTCTGAAGCACTGATAATATAGTTGTGAATTCTGAGCTCTACAGCTAGTGTGTTGCACAGAATATTGACACTAATTTGACATTAGTTACAATAAATCTTTCAAATGTGTTCATACAAGTAGTTCTTTTCAAAATCACAGTTGATTAAGAATTCAAAGGTACATACTGTCGTTAAAAGGATACATATTGTGTTCAGTTTTATTTTTCTGATTAAACTAAGCTGCAAACTAGAAGGTCAAGATAGTAGTGAAGGTAAACGGTTTGATTTTGGATGTTTTTCGTTTACATAATCTACCTTAATTGATAGGGGCTGGAGGTGTGATTAAGAGTAGGTCTGTATTTTTATTATTAACAATTCTGTCAAACTTTGAATTTAAAAATTCTCCAAAGTGATTGGGTGGCCCATTTTATCTTTGTGATTACAAATGAGGAATGAGCACAGATTTGATAACAAAGATCAGTTTTTGTGAATAACACCACAGGTACACACAACAAGAATTGAACTATTATTTATATGTACTGTAACAAATTTAGGCATAGCTAACTGAGCAGTTTTGAGAGAAATCTAATAGAATATGGGTGCTAATGTGCAAGGGGTATGTCATTCAAATTTTTTTCAACTTAAGGAATTTGGTAATGTTCATACAGAACTACATTATAGACAAGTCATTTTCCATCTACTTAACATGTGCAAAGTTCCCTTTTATTAGGCATTTTGGATAAACCTAGAGTAACAAACATTGTTCGTCTTTAAATAAAATATACTTACATAGCATCAGTATTATCATGTGTAAAAAATATGCATATAAACCTGCACGTAATGCCACTAATAACACATACAGCTTTGGGATTAAGTTAAATATACCAGGATACTCCAGAGTATGCCTGGTAATGTACAATCTTTGTGTTCAATGTACTGACTTTATCCTGTTAATTAGTGGTTGTAAGGGCTCATGGGAATCACAAAAGTAACAAATCAAACCTGATTAAATTATTCTTACTTTGTCTAATATAAATAGTGAAATCACGTTATTATTAAAGGAATTGTAAAAACTTTAAACAAACATTAAAATGAATTTTACTTTATTTTTAATAAACTGTTAATTTTGATTTGTTTGATATTTCAAAGTGCATTCTTGATAGTTTGGCCTCTGTATACTGCACAGCCTACATAAATACTTATATCGTTGTGTATATTCATTAGCCACATGTTCTCTCCTGCCAGAGAATGTGCAAATTGCAGACAGCTGACAGCCTCAAAAGCAAAGATAACTGTAGGGTTTGGCCAAACTTGGGTAAATTAATTGATTTGCGTTTTCCATGATTAAAAGGAACTTGTATATATTGGTTTTGTAGTTACTCTCTTAGTTTTATGCTGTAATATTGCACATTTGTACTGATATCGTTGCACTAATGCAACGATAAATTGTTATCATAATTAACTGTTTATGTTTTATACATGTAATTTAGTTGTGGTGATAATTTATTTATAAACTTCAAACAGTTTGAGACTTGCATTAATTTGTTAACTATTTTAGTAAGCTCACTTGAAATCTACAAATTCACTTTCTGGCAGAACATTGTAGTAACATGCATCATATCACCAACTTAGAACATTTTAGTTAAAGAAATGAACTAATGTTTTATGTATTTTAAAAATTTTCAAATTTGGTAAAATTACTAATGCAAGCTGAAATTGTTGTTCAATGTTTTCTTTTCATTCTTCAGCCAGTTAGTCAGAGAGTGCCAGACATGTTTACCATTCCAACTCTGCCAGATATCCCTCCGTCAATGCCTATATACCCTCACTACATGCCCTTCTTCCCACGACATGTTCAGGCAAGACTAGAGGTTTGTAGGCTTTGTTTTTTTATGAAGCAGAAATATTGTTAAAAATATTCTTTTCAGCTGTTTTTTTTACACCTATTTGTGCCACATGAATTGAGTTCATCTTCCAGTATGGTTTTTATCTTATTACCGATAGAATAAAAAACTTTATTTATTAAATTTTTATCCAGAGTGTAAACTTGTAACTTTAATAACTGTTACTCATTTACAAAACTAGAAGTTACTGATTTATTGTGACACAGTGTGTTAGAGGTTGATCAGTTGCAAAGCGAATTAAATTCATGCTCATAATAGAACTTCTAATGGGCATATTTATATTTGAATGTTTTAGATATGTTTCACTATTTCAAAATTATTCAAGTCAAATGCTGCAGAAATTTCACAAAAAAAATAGCAAGAAAGATTTATACATTTCTTTTTTTTTTAGGTGAGGCACCTTGACACTGACTATAGCATCTAATTATTAATAGTAGAGCAAAATGGGAAGGATCAGATTATTGATTCTAACTGTAAATCGTAAAAAAAAACAGCATTATAATAAAGCAATTTATTTAAATAACATTATTCTCATAATTTGTTGTGTTAACTCTTACAATACGTTTTATGCTGGATAGGTGAATAAGAATTATGAAAATGTTTGTGTGGAAGTGTAGAGTTATAATTTACCCACATCAGTTGAATATGCACATTCTTATTAACCTGTGCATTCTTGTAAGTATATGAAGAAATCATATAAATATCAAGCTAATAAATACCCACAAGTGTTGTTTCAGGTGTATTATATTCTTTCACTTGCGTTTAAACTAAACAGTTAGGTCTTTAACAGACAGCAACACCATTCAGGATGTTAGTGTCTTTAATAGCCTGTAACACCATTTAATTCAGGACATTAGTGCCTTTAACACCATTTAATTCAGGATGTTTGTGTCCTTAATAGACTGCAACACCATTTAATTCCAAGTGTTAGTGTTTTTAATAGACAGTAACACCATTTAATTCAGGACGTTAGTGTCTTTAATAGACTAACACCATTTAATTTAGGGCGTTAGTGTCTTTAATAGACAGTAACACCAATTAATTCAGGACGTTAGTGTCTTTAATAGACAGTAACACCATTTAATTCAGGACGTTAGTGTCCTTAATAGACTGCAACACCATTTAATTCCAAGTGTTAGTGTTTTTAATAGACAGTAACACCATTTAATTCAGGACATTAGTGTCTTTAATAGACTGTAACACCATTTAATTCAGGACGTTAGTGTCTTTAATAGACAGTAACACCATTTAATTCAGGATGTTAGTGTCTTAATAGCCTGCAACACCAATTAATTCAGGATGTTAGTGTCTTTAATAGCCTGTAACACCATTTAATTTAGGATGTTAGTGTCTTTAATAGCCTGTAACACCATTTAATTCAGGACATTAGTGTCATTAATAGCCTGTAACACCATTTAATTCAGGACATTAGTGTCTTTAATAGCCTATAACACCATTTAATTCAGGATGTTAGTGTCATTAATAGCCTGTAGGATGTTAGTGTCTTTAATAGCCTGTAACACCATTTAATTCAGGATGTTAGTGTCTTTAATGGCCTGGAACAGCATTTATTCAGGATGTTTCTTTAATAGACATTTAACTGAAGGCCACAGATTTATTACAGGAAAAAATGTCAAACTATTACAGTTCTCTTAATAAACTAATTACCATGAAGGTTTAAAGTTTTTTTTTTTAGATCACCTACTGGTGCAAAATGATATCAATATATATGAAACTGACAAAATGTTGATTTATTACAGGATTATATGAGAATTGTTGAACAGCGTAGAATGGCAGTAAATAGAGGAGCTACTCAAGCAACCATTGAACAGAATACTTTTCCACATAAATATAAAAAGGTGAGATTAGAGATTAAAATTAAAAGTTTTCAGAAACACCTGTAGTGTAAACTGTGAAGTATGTGATGGTTGGTTAATAATTAACCAGCTAATTATATTGATGTATCAGAACTCTCTAAAAAATGAATTTAAAATCTCTTTGTTGTTTTTACTTCAACACCTATTAATTAAAATTTCTAAAAAGTGGCTGTTTGGTTATTAAACCATGTAAATAGTACTATTCTATATTTGCAAACACAATTTAAACAAAAACGAATTAGGCTTAACATACAGAAGCTTAAAAACTGAGTGTGTTTTCTATTTTTAAGCTTTAGTGATTAACTTGCTTTATTTGAGGAGAGTTTGTTATACATAGCTGATACTTTTGTATGGAAGTACACTATGCTAATATAATAGTAAATTGACAAATGTTTTATAAGCATAATGAAGAAAAAAAATTTCATTATGCTAATAAAATTATTTGTCAGTTTACTATTAACCCATTAACTGCGGATGACGGATATTTCCGTCATTGACGTTCTATGGCTCAGCTGCGAATGACGGAAATATCCGTCAGTCGCACACATATATAACTATAACTCTATGCGAATGATGGAAATATCCGTCAGTCGCACACATATATAACTATAACTCTATGCGAATGCCGAAAATTACCGTTTTATTGTGATTGATGGCAACTCAGTTTTATCTGTGAATCAGAAATTGGCAACTGAGCTGCTCCTGCCACAGTTAATGGGTTAATATATGGCTGATGAAAACAAATGCTTTATCAAAGTTTTTCCTTTTTTTTATTATTATTATTTTCTATTTTATATATAAACATTAACTGATGTTTACTGGTCCGAAAACAACTTGTAAGGCTAAAGTTGAGCAGAACCCATATAGCCGATTATGTAGCTTTGTGCTTAACAACAACAAACATAATATTAATACTTAAATTCCTTGGATAATTGGAATAATCAAAAATATTAGTAACAGAAACTGATTATTTTCGTGTCAGTCGATTCAGTTATAACTTAAATGATACTGGGTTCGAATTGAGGTGCTGCCAAACACATTTTGCACTTTTAGCTGTTGATGGGTTATAACAGTGACAGTCACTCCTGCTATTTGTTAGAAGTAGCATCTTCAGACACTGAGTGCTGCCAACTTACTATCTTCCTTCTCGTCATCAATTTAAATTTAGAGATAACTATTGAGCCAAATAATTCACCAGAAAAGCTGTTTGAAGTAGCAAATAGAAAGTTGTGATAACTTTCTGGTACAGTTTTATCACTTACTAATCAGGTTTTCCACAGTTAAAAAACATAATTCAGAACACTGAAATGTGCTTAAACTTTGTACTAATAGATCAACATTTAGAGTTGCTGTATAGTTGTATTCCCTATTACAACCAGAAGGACAAGTAACTAGCACAATTTGCTAGGTATGTCAGAAGAGAGCTTTAAACAGCATAACATTTTTTTATGTATTTACATAGGTAGAAGCAATTAAAAATTAACAGTTGTCATATTTAAAACTGGTTACAAAGTTATTACTCTGATTGCCCCTCATATTTCTGTTACGTAAAACCATTTTGTGTTCTCATGTTCGTTTCAGCAGTCAGAAGATTAAGAAAGAATAACTTAGGTGTTAATTTTTTTAGTTATAGGATATAGAGCTGAATAATAAAAACATAGATTTATTAAATTCAAGAATTTTACTGATACAGAAAAACTATAAAAAACACAAGAGTAATGTTGTTTATTCATTTTCTAGCATGAGATAATCTGTGAAGTTACATTTTTTACTGAAACTACTTGAAAGTTGTCTATTAGTGTATTTCATAGTAACTACTATACCATTTTTTTTATAAAATGTAGCTACAGAGAAGTGAAGGAGAAGATAATATTGAAAAATGTACCATTTGCTTGAGTGAATTTGAAAATAACGAAGATGTCAGGTAAAATATACATTTCGTTTTTTAGCAAACTAAAATGTAGAGAACTAATTTGAATAGGAAAATCAGTTTCTTAAAGAATAATTCCCAGTGTACAGCATCTGCTTATGTTGAATCTTCCTATTATGACATAGTAACTCACACTTGCTTTTATTGGATACAATATTAACAAAGTTGTATATAATAAAATGTGTCTATATGCATATATTTATATATATTGTTTTTTTCTCAAGTAACTAAGACAGAAAACAAATATTTCACATAAAAGACAGACAAGTAAAATTATGGTACAAACTATAATATGAGCAGGGTAAAATGTACCTTAGTAAGAGATGCAACTTCTATCACAACCCTCTTACATGAATTGAAATTTGAACTATAAAAATTAGGAGCAGGTTGTGAATTGAAGCTTTTAATGTTCTATATCTAAAAACTACTATTTTCCATCCACAATCCAAGACCAGGAAAGGTTGTTGCTTCTAACACTAGATGAAAACAGGATCAGAGCAAGAGCTGGAGTGAGAGAGAATCATGAAGATACAACACTTTGTGTTAGACAAAGGTTGTAGTTAGTATCCCACAATCCTTTAGGTTTCCTTTATAAACAATTATTTCAAATAAGCATATTCAAGGAAAGAATCTCCCAACTTATACTAACTTGCACAAATATCTGCATCACCCCTTGAGATGGCTTTACTCACTCTGAGAGTAGGCACAAACAAAGGGGCAAGCAGGTACAAGCTCTCGTGGTATAGCCATTATAGTATATAACCTCTAAGTAAGAGGATTAGTGTATTTTTACAAACTTCATACATCTGGTTTACTGTGAAGATATTAATGACATGCAGAACACTTGCATGAAAATTTAGTAAAACAATCCAAATATACCTAAATTAAGGTATATTATACACTAATTATGAAAGATTTAGGATATTAATATCATCATTTGAAGATGCTGTTGTTACACACATTTTTCTTCAACAAACCTTTTCATGAAAAAAAACATACTTGTGCAAATTTCCAAAAGCTTAAAATGATGTATTATGACAGGGAAACAAAACATTTAATCTTTACCTTTAAAAATATTTACATTACATTAGAAGAGTTATGGGTTTTATATAAACCATATAAAAGAAAAAAACTACATGAACACGTTTTAAATTTTTTTCTTCATTTTGTGCATGATCCTCACCAGAATCATCTAACTGACATAGACCTTACACCATATGAAGTTCACATATGTTCTGCCTCCTCCTGTGGTTTTGTATCTTGTTATCTACAATTTCCCATAACCTTGAAATGTTTAGATTTAGATTTTACTGCCATCTTCTCAAAGAGAGTGTAATTACATTTGCTCATGTGCAACTGCTTGCTTCAAATGCTAAAATTAATAATATAGTAACCTAGATGTATGAACAGCTCCTTTTTAAATTCATGAAATTCTTTCATTACAGACGTCTCCCTTGTATGCACCTCTTCCATATAGTGTGTGTTGACCAATGGTTAACCACCAACAAACGTTGTCCAATCTGTCGAGTGGATATTGAAGAACATCTAAAGGAATTTTCGTACACTTAATTTTCTTCCTAGCCATATAGCAGAGAAGAGAGTGCATTTAGTCACATTTTAATACCATGCACAAATTATTGCTCGTTTCTTTTACCTTTCTTCTTTCAAGGCTGTTCAGAATATTTTAAAAGCCATCATGAATTATCCATTGATTCTTCAATTTGGCTTAACAAGCAGGATTATTAAATGATATTCCAGATAAAAAATCTACACTAATATTAAGTTTTAACACTTCAATCATGTATTAGAATACTTTTCTTAAACTGTATATAATGATAAGTTATAAATCACTCATTAGCCTGAACAATTTTTATTTAGTTTTCATTGTGTTGTCACATTTGTGTCAAAAACGTTATGCACCTACAATGTCTTAATTTTGGTAATAATTTTTTGTAGTGAAATAGGCATAACCTAGATTCTAAATTGGTTATTACAGTGAACAAATCTAGTAATATCTTATTGAAATACAAGTTAATTTTTTTTTAAATGTGGTTTTGTATTTAGAGAATTCATGTGAAAGCTGTTAATTCCATGAAATGGTGTTCATGATCTATTTTGTGCACAGTTGTGGTATAGCTAAAACACTGTCGTGCCTCTGTTGAATTATCATAATTATTACAGATTGTGTGTTATTGTTCCATAAAAATGAGTAGTGGACTAACAGAAACCAGTATATTTTAACAACCAACTTGTGAGAAAGACTTTGGTTTTACTGTTCTTTTTTGTACCATCTGAGATTTATTTCAGTTTGATTCTTCCTGATTATATATCAAACAGATGAGTATTCAGTGCATGAAATTTGAATGTTTTTGTTTTTAATTGTGTAAATATGAAACATGCTAAAATAGGTTATATTAATGAAGATTAAAATTAAGTGGAAAAAGGTATTTATCAGTCACATGATATCGACATTATTATCATTGGTTTTGCGAGTATACTTTTAAAAACCATATGAACCAAAGCACTGATTCTGATAGTTAAACCTTTATACATATGTGTGTGTGTGTATTATTATGATTATTTTGTAAATAATTTGTTTTTACAATTCCCTTCCAAGGGGAGAAGAGCTTTTTGTTAATTTTCAGGAAATTATTTTTAAATTTATGCAAAGGATTATTAGTTTCTCAAATCTGTTTAGCCTTTTAGTAATGAATACATTCCTATCAGAGCAAGCTACCTTCTTCAATTAAGAATCAACCTGGTAGTGTGTATAGTTGATAAAATCAAATCATGAATGTACAATTTAACAAGAACAGATAAATAATTAGAAGAAAAAAGTGATTTAAAATTGTTTTGTTATCTTGCTCAGTCTTTCTTATCGCAAGCACTTTACAAATTAAATTTTCTGTATCTTCAGATTAAATTGATATGTTACTCAGAATTTTTTTTTACCAAATACATTAATGTCTAATAAGGGTTTTTGGGCACGTATACTGGTAATATTTCAGTAACAAAATAAGGTAAAATGGAATCACGATTATGATGATTGAAGTGTATTTGGTGTAATTAAATGCTGTTTTAATAACATGTATTGATTTTTACAATTACTGATTATTTTTATAAAATTCTGTCACAAAGGTGTTTTTTATAAAAATCATGAATTTCAACTAATATGTTTTCGTTTAATTATTCAGTAAAGTTATAATGAGAGCATTTTCTGTATACGGCACAGGTAAATAACTTGAGAGGACTATTAATTAGATAAAAGTAAAGGAGGTCTTGATTTTGAAGAGGATTTAAGGACAAAATAATTGAAGAATATGATCTATGTGAGGGATTCTCATAATACGTCACTATCTATCTTGTCCCACTGATATAAAAAAAACTATTAAGATGTGTCACTTTTCTTTTTTAACAGTCATCTACTGTAAGACATTATTCTTAGCTGCTGTTGTGAACTGTAATTTTGAAGTACTCTCCTAACTTTTTTAAAACAACCCATATTTCTCATGTACCAACTTTGAATACAAAACTTGTGTCAAAAAAGTTGTTTCACCGATACCAGATCCATAATAAGTTATGATGTAAGCTGTTGTGTGTTTTGATTGTGTAGCTCTTATATTCTGAAGTAATCATTCTGACTTGTTCAAACTTTTCTGTGTTAACTGAGAGTATAAATTGTGTACAATCAACAGTGTAAGTACATTGTTACTGACAGCTATGTAAAAGAATGTGAGCATTAAAAAAGCAGGTAAACAGAATTACAAATTAGTATACGAGTTGTAAATGTTGTTTTTTCTCTCATGACAGCATTTAATCCACATTGTAGGTATCTGTGATTGAAAATGGTACACACAAGAAAATGATGACCTTGTAATTTTTTTAGCATTTATTATTTGTATTAATTCTAATTTCTGTACTGTGTTTGTACCTTGTTTGGCTTGGCTGTTTGAAGTATCTAATGCCAGAATGAATTACAGAGGGTCTGAATTGTACATGTGTATGTAAAAAGCTCAAGCACTGGTAGTTTTGTATAGAAGTATTTGCATTTTTTGTGTGTGTGAATTTGAATTAGGTTCCCATTGTGGGCATACTAATTAAAAAAAAAAAAGGCTTTCTATAAAAGTGCCAATTATGTTCTGAAATATTAATATAAACTACTTTTTGTTTTTAGTCTGTACAGAAGTTTTTTAATCTATTTTGATTCATGGCTGCCTATTCTTCAATTAATGCGGGTTTGGAGTGTTTGATGATTGTCACACCTCATTTATTATATATTTGGTTTCTTGAGTTCTTGGCTTTTAAATAAAGTCGTCTTACTTTCAGGATTTGAAGTCAGTCTGAAGTGTTTTAGCCTAAAAGTGTGGTTCATAAAAATACAGTAATTATATAATGTGTTACTTGTATAAGGTATTGGGTAGAGCATAGAAAACAGGTAACTGGTTAAACAGCAGCAAAAAATGCTGAAATATAAAATGTATTATCAATTTCTTTAAGAAATCTTTCTTAAGTTGCATTTTAGTAATTACCATATCGAGCTGATTATAAGGCAATGCTTTTGTTAATAATTCGGCTGTAAAATTTATAGTTGCCTTATAATCGGGTCATGCCTCTTCTAGATAGCATCCATCTATGCATGCTTGTCAGATGTTTGCTCTAGGTCATCGCTCTTCCTACTAATCCACCTGCAGGCTGTTCAGTTATAGTATCGATTCTGCAGACCTAAGAAAGGACATCATGATGCTCAATTTTTTTCTTTCTCGTGGTTTGTGAAAATGGGGGTCGCTTTATATATTCGAGGTCTCCATATGATCGGGCCAATACTGTAACTAACACCAAAATCCACATATTTTGGTAGCTCCTTGTTTGCTTCAAAGCTAAACAGAAGCTATATGCACTAGCCATCCCTAATTTTGAACTAATGGTTAAAGCCTTGCCATGTCTTTACAAGGCACATAACATTGGTGCTTCCGAACTCCAGTGTCAATGGGACAGGGGATGAGAATGATGACCCTTTCTTCTTGGATGGGATGTCAGTCCATATACAGATTAACCCCCATCATACAGCTTGGTAGAATGGAACATGTGGAGTAAAGTGTCTTGCTCGAGGACACGACAGCATTACGCAAGCCAGCCTCAAACTCGCAACCATGTGACTACAGGTTCAAAGTGCAAAGCCACTGAGCCATGCTTTCCCACAAGTGGAATTTGACTGTCATTCTTGTAACAACTTGTCCACATTGAATGAAAGAAAAGAACTGACCATTAGAAATGGTAATACAACAGCCATTATAGGTAATGTGGGGAAGGCATAAACTAATGGTATTAGAAATCTTTGCACAACTGAATTTAATGGGGTTTACAGTGAAATAAAGACATAAGATATTCTAAAAATCAAGTGTATTGTTATTTCAAATTTCTCTAACATATGTATTCAATGACAAATTAATTAGCAATAATAAAATTTCTGACATATATGTGTAAGAAACCCAGTTATCCTAGTCATGTGCTTTTTGTTTGATATCTCCTCGTTCAGAGAAAGGGATTTTTATATTTTAAAATGGTCAAACATATATGGAATTTCTATATTGAGAGCACATCCTGCAATCTATATACATTCCAGACAAAACACAAAAGTTAGTACCAGTCTGTGTTCTTAAGTTCGTGTGATATGAATTCACATTTATTAGCATATACGATATAATGTAGGGTTTAGGAGCTGCAAACACGAACCTTCTATCATGACAACATTGATTAATACACTTATATTCCGACTATTACATTTTGTAAAATCTGCATGTGTTTTTATAACATTTAAGAGTTTATGAGGTGTATTTTTCTAATGTGTTTAGGCAGTTTCCGAAAAAACTGTTTTCTGTATGTAGGATGATATATTACACCAGCTAAATTTAGATTTTTCATAGAGATAACTTTTTGAAAAAAAAAAAGTCATAACTAACAAAAATAACAAAAAGTAAAAACCTTTGAATTTTAAATTTTGTAATAACATAAACTAGAATGCATATAATGAAAACAACTATAAACAGTAATCACGGTAATTTATGCCAGATACACTACATTTGTAATCAATTATTGAGTTATGCTTAATATTAAGTCATGTTTGCAGTAGTAAAATTTAAGTATTACTCAATCTGTGTTGTGAATAGTGTTTCACAGTAACATTTTCTTACTATAAACATATTTAAAAACTTTCAATTCAAATCACACGTGCAACACAAATGAAAAAAGAAAGTTTAGGTTTATTCCTAACTCCAATGAATACATAACATAGATAGATGTCAAAGCACAAGACTTGCCTTACATTTGTCTAGTCATGCAAACACTCAATGCAACATGAAAACATTGGGATGATGATGTTAAAACATTTCTTTAGGTAAATTATTGACAGCACATGTGTAGAATAGACATTACTGTTTCTTCCTACTTTCTATGTATTTATCGAAAATAATATATGATATGTTTATAAAATTAAAACTGTCAGAATTCTAACTTGGAGTCCTACATGTATAAACCAAAAAAGTAATTGATTTAACTCGTAAGTCAAGAGAAACTCAAACTTCCGGGGTGTATTCTTGTGTATAAAAAAGGATTTTCTTACCAAGCAGTCTCACTATGAGATGACACTATAAAATTAAGTAATGATGTGACGAGTGTCAGTTCACAATCTTCACGTATCTTCTGACTTGAATTTATTTTCTTCCTGTAAGGAAAGCACAAGTAAATTCTGTCTATTCATAAAAAATCTAGTTTAAAAATATATAAATATTATTGTAACATTGTTTTTCTCAAAACTTTAATAAGAAAAGTTGAACATTAAATACTACAATGACATTATAATCTTGATGAAAGAATTTCTTACCATTTTTACACACACTAAAGAAATGTTATACTTGGTGGTTGAAATAATTGTTGTTCATGAAAAGGAATGCCGAGAATATGATTTTATTCTCGACAATTATAAGGAGATAAACATGAAAAGGTGTTATTTCAACAATAAACTGGCTTTTCATAAGCAATACATATGAATAATATGATACCACAAACAAGAATTTCAATTAAATGTCATCCTCTGCCACCTAAAACATTCTATAGTCTGGGATGAGCTCTGGTATCAAGAAGACCTCCATCTGTTGTGACACACAACAAACGGGATATACGCACGCTTCCTACTTGGAACCCACATTGGGCCAGTAAAGAAATTAAATTATCATCAATCTTGCTGCAATATTATATCACACACAAACTACAGTTAAATGTCATGTTCTTCCAGCTAATGTGATCTACATCCTAAAACCAGTTTTCAGTTACCGTTATAGGTTAAAAAAATACTGTTTAGTTATGTCAAGGCTTCGGGATTTTGTCTCCTCTAAAATTGTAAAAAAATATAAATCATTCATATTTAACTTCCAATGAAAAGTCCTGTTTCTTAACTTTTTTTGAATGTTTCCAAAACATACCTTCTCACTTGCAGAAGAGATCTCAGAAATATTCTTATAAGATTGGTGATCCAAACATTCACTACTTTTTGATGAATCTAATGAATGAGTTTCTGCATCTAAACTTGTAGCTGTGTTTTCTGAAAATTTATCATTATCTCCAGCTGAGATACATGACCTGGCAGGATCTGAATCACTGGCATGATCAGCAGGAGATTTTGATCCATTGGTAGAACCATTCACTATCCAGTGAGAAAGATAAGGGTTGACTTTACATTATAGATAGAAACACCATTACTGAGAAAATAATTATTTGAAGAAAGCTAAAACACTGTTATTTTATAATTGCACACGAAACCTTTATTTTCTCTTAACATAAATTAATATTGTTACATGTCTGGAAAATGATAAAGTTAAAAAAAATATATTTTTCTAGCCATGATCTAACAGGCACCCATTAGTGTTAAGTCCACATATAAATAACTCATTATTAATAAGAAGCTTGTAGATATTTCAGTATAGCTATACTCACAGACTGTGACATAATGTTATCATCTTAATGTGATATCGATAAGTGATCAGCAGTGAGGGTGAGATAGAATTTAATGACATACACAAATGTTTAAAGTTTACAAATTAATTTGGATATTTTTAAAATTTTACTATTGAAAACAAAAATAAACTTTTCTGATACATAAAATGACAGGAAAGAGCAAATTCAGTAACAGTCAATTTTATGAATGACAAACACAATGTATTTAGATTTGCCTAAGCCTGGTAACATTAAGACCAGTGAAATACATCTTTTTCAGTAGAGGTGTATTTAATTTGGTTGGACAGATTGAGTAATTGCCCCCTAAAAATGAAAAATATTAGCAACTGTAATCATTACATGTAAAAGTAGATATCCCATACCAGTGACAGCTTTATTTCCATCATTTGTACACTCCATCACAGAGGTTGCTTGAGGTGTTTTAACATCTGTTTCAAAAACCTGTAGTTCAATAACACCACAGATATTAAACAGGATACAAACATATTAAAATACCTTATGATCCAAAACAAAAGCTAATTAAAAACAAGTAGCTTGCAATATTTATGATAAATATATAAATAAAACCTTTCTCAGGGTATACGGTAATCTTCTTGGTCAATGCCCTAGATAGAAGCTCATGAACTCAAAAGTTATGATATTTTTAGAAACTAGGTTTAAAAATAAATATAAATATTAGCTATCATTTCTGAATGGTATTTTGGGACATATTAAATCTTAAAATAATTATAATCAAAATATAAACATCAGAGATAAACCAAAAACTTGTGCACTCGAGAATGATCGCACTAGTGGTCAAAATGTCATAACTATTTTAAAAATAGTCTTCCTTACTGTAAAAAGCTATAACTTGTAATAAAATAATATAAATTTTAGATGGTTGGCACTTTTTCTCATGTTATGTAACTATACTAATTCCCATTTTATATGGTCCCACAATATGTCACAAAAAGGAAAAGACTGAGTAGTGTCATTTTCAAGACTAATAAGAGGATAATTACTTTATTAACAGTTTCTGCACAATGTTGAGTGGGCAACAGTCTTGTGTTGTTTTATTTGTTTCTTAACAATGCTTCACAACCATGTGTTTGGATGAAAACACAAGGCAAATGAATTTGAGATTATCAGAAGTATAGGCAGGGTCACAAGCAGACTTGAATATTAAAGCTTCTGCTCCAACAACAGCCACTTGTAACAGCTGGGAATGGTAATCATACAAAATATTATATGTTAAAAGTAAATGGAAACTGAGAAAAGTTGTACCTGCAGGAACTTGACAAGAACACTTTTATTTGGTTTGTGAAAAATTTTTGACATGTCAAATTATCAGACACAGCTGTATCATAAAATGAGCAAGTACAAAATGCAAAGAGGTAAATTTTAAATCTAGCACATATTTAACTCCTTAAACGCGAGCGGACACTGCCAGTGTCTGGCCAAAAATTCCAATTTACCCACTGGACAGTGACCAATAACATTTATGTCTCTTTGGCTGAAAACTAATCCAAACCATGTTATTTTTTGAACAGACCAGAAAGTTTACAAGGTATTGTGATAATTATTAGGACATCATGAAAGTTACAGGTTTAAAAGAGTTAATCTGGTAACAATACAAACCTAGCTTCCAGGCTAAAAACAGAACCAAAGGTGGAATTAGTGAAGAAAAGTTGAGTGTAATGGTAAAGCATGGTAATATTAGCATTATTTTTAAACTACATTTAGATGCTAAATTATCTAAAAAAATGGTTCAAAAATTTTATTGACTAAGACACGAAATGCTTTGTGATTAACAAACAGGTAATGAAGCCCAATTTTTAGCATTATAATTCTTTAATCATTCTGCTGTAATCCTTAAAAATATTTTTCTTATGATAGGTCTTTAGTAGAGGCATCTACAAGGAAAAAACATCAGCCTTTTACATATTTCAGAGAAAAACTGTTATTATGTGTGTATTTGGGGAGAAAGCATTTTTGTCTCATTGAATGCCCCTTTAAATCAAGTAAGTTTTATTCTATATAGTTTGTTTGTTTCAGAATTTTCATGCAAAGCTCAACTCTTGGTCTATTACTTTTCTAACCAAATAATGCAATTTGACTGTCAATCTTATAATACATCTGCAGCCCCATAGTTTGGAGTCCATTTCTACAGCAACAGGCCATAAATCACTAACCCTCAGAATCACAGTCCAAGCACACTAGCCACTAGGCCACATTCAGACCTATTCTATATGGATAATGGCCATAAATGTTCTAAATATCTAACACTGAGATAGTAATCATTTCATTTTTTTTTTTTGCACACACTGTTAAATAAAAAGAAGATGATATGTGTTTTCTTATAAGAAATCATCTTACTTGTTTCTTCTTTACTCTGTCAATGTTTACACCTTACTTGTTTCCTCATTACTCTAACAATGTTTACATCTTACTAATTTTTATTTACTCTGTCAATGTTTACATCTTACTTGTTTCTTCTTCACTCTGTCAATGTTTACATCTTACTCGTTTCCTCATTACTCTAACAATGTTTACATCTTACTAATTTTTATTTACTCTGTCAATGTTTACATCTTACTTGTTTCCTCGTCACTCTGTCAATGTTTACATCTTACTCGTTTCCTCATTACTCTAACAATGTTTACATCTTACTAATATTTTCTTTACTCTGTCAATGTTTTACATCTTACTTGTTTCTTCTTTACTCTGTCAATGTTTACATCTTACTCGTTTCCTCATTACTCTAACAATGTTTACATCTTACTAATTTTTTCTTTACTCTGTCAATGTTTACATCTTACTTGTTTCTTCTTTACTCTGTCAATGTTTACATCTTACTTGTTTCCTCGTTACTCTAACAATGTTTACATCTTACTAATTTTTATTTACTCTGTCAATGTTTACATCTTACTTGTTTCTTCTTTACTTGGTCAATGTTTGCATCTTACTTGTTAAGTTTCCAATTGTATGTCTACATTATATACCATATAATATAGTGTAGAATTTAAAAGATAGGTAACATAAGTGATAAAAAACATATAAATACAGACTTAATAAACTTGTAATAGTAAAAAGCTTGGTGTAAGTTTCACACGTGAATTTACAGATAATGTCATTGTAAAAGACTGTTTACTGCTATCCTATATTACAGCTGGTAATAGCACTCAGGTTTAACCTTCATGTAGCAGTGTATGTCCTTAAAATAAGACATTATCAATTTATTATAGGTAACAAAACCCATATCCTAATCACCTAATTGAACTTTAAATAGGTTTGGAAGTTGACTAAATAACATTTTGTTGAAAAGCATACATTTATTTATTGTAATAGAAAATATCAGGCTATCCAGTTCTTCATGTAAGATTTCAGGGAGATAAGAAACATACTTATAGTAGTTATTGCATTTCCATATTCCATTTATCTTTCAAGATTTTCTTTATAAGAATCCAAAACATTTTATGATGATCTTACACTTACTGTTCCAAAAGCCTCTCCTTCGGGGACAAGAAGCTGGTTCTTAAGCTTCTGATAGAGGTACTCAGCTTTCTGTCTTATGATGTCACTCTTCTTAAACTTGCGACACTAAAGTGTTAGAAATAGTTTTCCACTCTTTGAAATCATCAAGACTTTAAACAACTCTTAACAAATAAAATTTAGTTCATCAGGGAATGACAGTAACTGTTTACTTAAAATGCAAGTAGTAATGAAATCTGAAAGTTATAGTAACAAATCAACTACAGCAATATCAGAAAGGGCTCAAAAGGTTTAACCCATTAACTGTGGATGACGGATATTTCTGTCATTGAAGTTCTATGGCTCAGCTGCGAATGACGGAAATATCCGTCAGTCGCACATATATAACTATAACTCTATGCGAATGACAAAAATTACCGTTTTATTGTGATTGATGGCAACTCAGTCTTATCTGTGAGTCAGAAAATGGCAACTGAGCTTCTCTTGCTGCAGTTAATGGGTTAATACCTTACAAAGGATGGTATAAGTTTATCATTACAAGCAAAAAAAAACAGATAAACAGTTAGTATTACCATTGTACAAATAGAATAAACTTTAATATGACTGTTCTATACTGCAGATGATTAAAACAAGTCACAAGATTCATTGTGATATGATCAAAGTATCTCACCATTCCCTTTTATACTAGGAGTCAATTGACTCTCAATGTGTTAAATAAAGCCGTCAATAACACTGTTTTAACCTACCTAATTCCACAATTTATTTAGGGGCAAGCAAAGCTAGTCTGTCCAGAGAGAGAGAAAGTAAGAATATACTTCTCTTACAATACAGAAGTGTTTTTTTTACTTCTGGCAACATAGAAAATTCAGTGAAGAATCTGATCAGGTTTATTTTATTCGTTAATTGTAAAAATTAAAAATGAAACTCATATAAGGCTAGTAAAGAGAGATTTCATGTGATGTAACATCACATAACTTATTTACAGATTACCATAAAGCATCATGCACCATAATAAATGATATATTGTAAATGACTGATACAAATGGTGTTTTGACCCAGGCCTTTTGTGTTGCTACTCAATTTTCTTAGCTTTGATACTGAGTGATAGTCCTTGGCAGTAGTGGCATGTAACACACAGGATCTACAGTTGAGATGTTATTATCTTATTTTTATTGAAAAACCATATAGAGACAGTAAAGAACCATTTCTTAAAAATTACTATCAATGTTACTGTGACGTAACATCACACAAACAACTAATGTATAGGTAATGCTTCAATGGCACAAGGTGTTATGTACTATAACAATTTAGATTTTTTTACTCCTATTACAGAATTAAGAGAAACTGGATGTCCCATCAGGAACAACATTATCATCCAGGTTGCATCCACTAAAATGTTTTGTGCACAAACAAGGAAAGGGACAGAAAGATGATTTTACTGTGTGAGAATTATATCAACAAAAAAAAGAATAGTACAACTTAAGTATCTCCAATGTACAAGTTTCAAATGTGATATGTGTTAACTTTTAAATACTATTCTTAGCATTCAGAGACATTCCCTTTTGGAATACCGTGTTAGACCATTTATGACTTGTCTTAAAAAAACAGGGGGAATCTTGTATAATAATTATGCTGTTAAAAATAAAAAAGACACTAAGATACTACAGGCATGGGTAGTACAAATTTAGATCTACAAAAATCACACGAAATAAGAAATATGACCAATAAATAGAAAAAGCAACACAAAATTTACATGAATCAAGGTATCTTGCATAATCATGTTTACATTTCTGGAATATTGCAGGTAAAGCTGACTATTATATATATGTGTGTGAAAATACCTAAGTTCACAGTCTGAAAAGTAAAATGAAATATCTTTTACACAAAGCTCTCTACTTTTCTTGATAATTTAATGTTTAGGAGTAACAAGAAACTCGGTGAAACCTCACAATTCAAATAATTTTCAGAAACACATCATAATAGAATCACTGAACATAGAACACTGTACTTTAAGAGCAAACATTAGATGAAACAATAAAACAAGAATACTTACTTTTTTAATGGTGTGGATAATATCAGGCTCCCTACTAATTACAAACTGTGTTAAAGGAATGTTGTCCAGTTCATTCAAAGCTTTCATACAGCAATCAACATCCTGAAATATGTATGTATTTGAATCAAATGTTATGTAATATATTTAAGCAATTAAAGACAACAATATTTCATTTCTTAGGATTTTTAGAAAATTATACTAAATTTCATTGTGCATTGCAAGAATATTAATGAATTGGAAAAAAAAGGGCCAATGTCAACCAACCGAAGTTAAGAAAGTTTATATGCAGAACGTGCTATTCACACTTTTAAAAATAGTGTTTAAGATACGACACGAAAAATAGATTATATAACATAGTCTTACAGTTTTATCAGGGACAGTAATGATTTTGCCACCAACTCACTAGAGTACTCTCCGAGCTTCTGGTAATTATAGGCCTATTAGTTTTACATCAGTGATGATAAAAGTTTTTGAAAGTCTGATAAAAGCTGCCTTGCAAAGTCATTTAATAAAAATTTAAGATCTTATTGGATAGTCAACATGGTTTCACTAGAGGAAAATCTTGCCTTACTATTCTTTTGTGACTCTTTAAAGAGTCACTGCTTATTTAAATGAGAGTATGAGTGTGCATTTGGTGTATCTGGATTTTTAAAACACATTGGAAAAGGTGTCACATAATGGACTTGTTAAAATATTATCTCTGTAGGTGTGGGGAATAAGCCAGCTCATTCTAGAGAAACATGGATGGATAGAAGAAAGCAGGAAGTTGTCATAAATAGAGTTCAGTTAGACTGGATTAATGTCACAAGTGGAGTACCTCAGGGCTCAATGTTAGGATCTTTGCTCATTTTAATTTGCATCAATGACATAGACTTAGAAATCATTAATAAATTATTTCAAGTTGCTGATGATATTAAAGTCTTAGGGGTTGCTGGCTGTGAGGAGGATGTTGCCGCTTTATAAAAGGATTTGAATTATTTGGTGAGTTGAGCAAGTAAATGGTATATGGCTTTCAACCAGAACAAATGCAAGGTTAATGCATGTGGGATATCACAATTTGCATTATGAGTATACTTTTGATAGGAATAACCTTAACCATGCTTTGCAAAAAAAAAGAAGATCTTAGTGTTCTGGTTAATCAATATTTAAAGCAATCCAAGTGATGTGCTGTTGTCAATGATAGGTTAAACAGGATTTTATGTTGTATCTACAGAAATATTGAATACAAGTTGACAGAAGTTATAATGTCATTGTATAGTTCACATTTAGAGTACTCTGTTCAGTCTTGGGCTCCTTACCTTAAGAAGTACATTGAATTGTTGAAAAAGAGTTCAGAGGAGAGCTACTAGGATGATACCTGGAATGGAAAGGTTGTCATACAAGGACAGATTAAAATCTTTGAAATTGTCTTCTCTTGACAAAAGAAGAGTTGGGAGGGGATCTGATTGAGGTGTTTAAGATTGTTGTGTCATCTTTTTTCATACTTAATGGTGAGAAAGGTAGGACTACGTGACACAGATATAAATTATGGCAGGATAGAAGTCATCTTCAGTACAGATAGTTTTATTTTTTCAACAAGATGGTTAGCCTTTGGAATAGGTTGTCTTCAAATGTGGTGGATGCAGTACATTTTAGAGAGTTTAAGGGAAGGCTTGATAAATATTTAAATGATAATGGCTATCTTTCAGTTGTTTTTTTTTACATTTTTTTTTAGTGGATGGAATGGCCTGGATGGATCAATAGCTCCCTTATTGACCTTAAATTTTATGTCATGTTAATATGAACACAATAGAAACCGTAACTTTTTAAATGTAGCTAGGTTTACAATAAGGATAACATGTTTTAGTACAGCTGCTTTGGCAAGTATATACATTTCATTATTTAAGAGTTCTGTTTTTCAGGCTATGTTTTATTCCACATAGTAGCTTGATTTTCATTTATACCTAAAAAATCATATAGTATATAGCTTAGGCAAAGGATACTGATGCACATATATATTTGATTGCACTTTATCATCATCAGCAGAGTAGAAAAACACCAGAGATTAAAGTTGCTTATGTACATAATATTTTAAGCAAAAAAAACATTATTAGAACTAAAAAATTGTATCTCTATACTCTAACCTATTTACCACTTACTGACAATACAACAGTAGCAACACTTTACTTCTTAATAAAACGTTCGTAGAAAAATCAATGAGCATTTTTTTTTGAAAAGCATATAAAAGCACAATTTAGATATATATAAAAAATGTGACATTCATAAGATGCACCCCTATGATGATGAATAAATCAATTGATCATTCTTACAATAGCTACTCACTTCTTGGTCAATCAGCTGAACAATTTCCTTCTAAGAGCAAATGCAAGTTAGAAAATGTAATCTAGTTATAATTACATCTTATATATATAAAAAACCAAAACACAGCACAGCATGATCATCCATCCATCAATGAATAAATATAAAGATTATTCTTGTAGAATCTTTTTTTAGTTTTATGTTAGAACTAGAAATACTTAGAAATGACTGATACATGTATAAAATATGAAACTAAAAGTTGTTAATTTAGGCTTACCTTTAAAAAAAGGGAAATGTTTATAAGTTCATACTTATAGGAATTTAGGCTTATGTTTACAATGCAATGGATCATACTATGCTATTCTTAGGTATAACTGTTAATATTTTGTATATATTTATTACCCAATCCAGTGACTGATGCATTATGGATGGCTGCCAGAATAATTAATGCAATGTATATTTTTATTGAATGCATTTGTTATTTTACAACATCAAGCTTTCAACATCACAAATCTTAAGTGCCAGGCAGTCACATGCAGCATTAAATTAAAACAATTGAAATTGGCCATATATAAAAATATAAACTGGAATAAATAAACCACTAATGCAACATCTGTCCTTTTTTATCAAAGTTTCACTGTTTTTTTATACAGTGTAAAGTCAAACAAAGTTCATGAACCCACAAAGACTTTTAACTGGACCTATATACAGCTTGTTAACTTCCACGTAGTTTTACCACATATGCAATGGTCAACTTGGCTTGACTTTACCAAACGGACAGATACACTTCCTCCCCTCTTTGAGAGATAGCCAGCTTCTTGCAACATGTTTATCAAAGTTAAATTAGCTTCTTTTTGTTCTTTCCTCTTTAGCTTTAAGTTAACTTGACAACTTGATATTGAAGTTTTTCCTTAAGACTTGCTAGGCTATATCCATATACTATGGAAGTATATCTGTAACTTAGCAATACAGCTTCATGACTGGTTAAAACATTGAGCAAGTCTTTAATGGTTCTGAAAACTATTTCAGTCCTGCAGGATACACAATCTGGATTACTTGTGATATGCGGAAAGCCAAATTTTTGATAATACTGACTCAGTAATGGCATGTCTAGGTTTTTTGTTAGTGAAGGAGGCATAAGGGGGCAAAGAATTAATTTGTGGGAACAGAAAAAAAAATTAGCACTTTTATGTCAGTGACAGCCACAATGTAGATAATTTAAAAATCTTAAAAAACTATATCTCAGATGGTAGCTGCTGGGGGTAGAGCCCTCTAATGGTGAACTCCCCATTTGGAATTTAGTGCAAAGCTACACGAGAGCTATCTGCACTTGCTATCCCTAATTTAGCAGTGATAGACTAGAGGGAAGGCAGCTAGTCAACACCATCAACATCACTTACTGCTAATTCTTGGGCTACATTTGTACCAATGACTAGTGGGATTGACCATCACATTATAATGCTCTCCACAGCTGAAAGGGTGAGTGTGTTCGGTGTGACAGGAATTCGAATCCCTTGCAGATTGCGAGTCAAGTGCCCTAACCACCAGGCCATTGACCTTATGGAGTCCTGGGTAGTGTACAGCTCATGTCATGGCACATTGGCAGTGGAGCAGGACTAACCATCAGCTGCATGTGCAACCACTGAATGCTTGATAGCAGTAAGGCAGTTCTTTATATCTTAGCAGTGAGACAAGTGGTTTATGATACCCTTCAATGAGGTAATCTTGGAATTTCTCACAGCCTCACATATCTGCAAGCTCCTCCTTTTTAATATCAATATATTTACCCCCTAATAAATAAATTCCAGGTTCTACTTGAAAACGATTTTTTAAGAAACTATATGATGTTTCAGCTACTCAATTGAGCTTCATTAGGTATATAACAGCTGTATGCTCAGTAGCTGAAATATTTGTAAAATCCCCTGACAAAACTTGTTCTCTCAGGTACTGGCATTAGTATTTTCAACCTCAATGACCCCTAAATGGTCAAGTCAGAAACTTGTAATATCTAGTACAGTCATTCCTAATATTTAACCTTCTAACCAAATGGAAGGCAGTCGGCAAGCAGTACCAGACATCAAAATGTTTGTCCACCTCTTGAAACAAATACTGGGAATAACTGAAGATCATAAGAGTAACTTCCTCCTGGGAAGAAGCAGTGCAATTTTACCAACACCATTATCTTCTGTGCTATTTTTTCCTTAATTCACTGATAAATAACCCTGTGACATTCTTGCAGTGGGAAGTTAAAAAAATAACAACTTGACAGTTTTTCATGTTGAAAAACTTTCAACCTGTGACTTGATTCTTTACATTTAATCAACACACTAAATTAGAATTTACAACTTTTGCATACAAAACACTTTTTTATCCAGCATAAAGTGATTTTGATGTATTACAGAGATGAAAATAAAACTTACCATACTAGCAAAACTTAGGCTGTTTTTAATTGTTTCATCAAGTTCACATAGTTGAGATTCCAGGTGGGTGTCTGGAAGAAACAGTTATTCAGAAACGTTCATTTCATGATACTTTTCTTTAATCCGGGTGTCCCTTTATCTTTAAAATTACTTTTAATGTATCCTGATATTTTAAAGTTTCTTCAGCACTTTAGGCTTCACACTATTTTATCTACTAATCCATAAAACTGCTGTTTTAGAAACAACTGCATTGACAAACTGGTCGGACTTACAAAAAATTGGATACTTCACCTTAATCCTCATCACAAAGCCTCTTGCCACCAAAACATGGTTTAATTGTCATACATACTGACCGAAATATACAATAACTGTATAATTGTGGTATGCAGACAGACCATGCATTTCTAACTTCTTATCTTCATAAAGAAATTTTTCAAAATGTTTCAGTTATGCATGTATATATGCACTTTTTGCATAAAACATAGTCAAGTCATAACTGTTTTTGTTCTCTGTCATTCCTTTGACATACCCCCTGATCTGTCTGAGTTATAGTTATAAAGTCATATCTTGTGTATGAAAGTCTTCTAATAGCAAGTCAGGTGATGTCACAAGGATACAACTTCCCATATTTTCGACCTGTCATGTGAGTAGTGCTAGTCACTTTGGGTAAGTCCGACATTACCGATTCAACTAAGTAACTTGAGTTTGAGTCAGTATGGAAAGAATCTCAAGGGAGTTAACCTAATATAAATCTTGAAGGAATAATGCCAGTGTGATCAGTCGACTATTCTAGTAAAAGTGACTGTTATTTTGTGTTTCATTCTGTCTTGTACACTTGTGTTAAGTCTATGTATTTCTTTGTACAAACTCAGTTAGTCTTAGTGGAACTGAGAATTCCTTTGTAATGTATCTTGCTGAGCCTCCTGTTATATAGCAGACCTATTGTATTCAATCTTGGGATAAATCCTTTTTACCTGAAAATACCACATAATAACAAACTTTATGGTTGAACAAATTGTTATTTAGTCCAAAAGTAATGTCTGCTGTCAGGAAAATATTACATTCAATTCGAAGTTACAACCATTAATGATAACAGTTTATTTAATTGTAGAAATCATATAAAATACAGAATAACAAATATTTTACACAATATCAATTTAGGTCATTCTGAAGAGAAAATAACTTCTTGTCTCCTATCTCACCAAATTAAAAAATGTCAGATGAGAAAAAATATTCAGTTTATCAATGAAAAGATCATACAAAAAAAGATATGAATACATTTAAGATGTAACAATTTATATTTATTTAGAAACCTATACATAGTATTGATGAATACCTTGAGAATTTAACAATTTAATTAATACAATATGTATAGTTAAGTACAGTAAGAATGTACCAAATTATTTTTAACAATGCAACCTTCATACAGTATAGGTGAATACAGTGAAAATGTAACAGTTTATTAACAATGTAACCATGAAATAGTATAGATTAATACCTTGTTTAGTACATTTATTTTTAATTTCTATTTGAATTTTTTTAGTGTTCTCCTGTCTGTAAAAAGAGTTTCCATTCAACAAGAATCTAACCCAAAAAACAATTCAAAACACAGTTTTACTAATGAATTCTATTCCAACAGAGGTTGGAACTGTACTATTGCAAATTATTTTATTTAATACATTAATTATTCTTCAATTAGGTTAAATATTTCTAGTTCTTCCATTTAGTATTTCTTTTTGAGACTCGGACGTTATTTAAGATAGAGTAAGTTTGAGGCTAATACTACTTTTTTATTCTTATACCTACGAAACTTTAAGTGATTATTTCCAATGTTTGTACTTCACTTAAAAAGCCTTTAATTAAAATATAAATAGTAGTGAAAGAGTCAAAAGCAGACCAAACCTGAAAAATGCTAGTTTAAAACATACTGATTCTTGTCTTCAATGACATAAAATGTCTTAGAATAAAAAAGTAATAATTATTTTAAACAGTCAAATTTTAGTTATCCTAAGTAATAGGCTATTTATGCATGTATGTCACATGCTTTATATATATATTTTTATTGATGAAATTTGCAAAGATTTTGTTTGTTTGACAAAGCTACTTAGGCTATCTGCTGCTGCCCCTAATTTTGAGCTGCCACCTTAGGAAAGACAATGGCTGGCAGCACCCAGTACCAACTCATGGGCTACTTTTTAACCAACAAATAATGAGATTGAATATTACATTATAACATTTCCATAACTGGTTTGGTCTGATATTTCATTGGTGGTAGTGTGCAGGGTCACTGATGAAGAGTGGAATCCTCT